>NC_135871.1:1893043-2068043 GCF_031162955.1 Sander vitreus | reverse complement strand
GTAAAATAATGGTTTGAGTGGCCACAATCTGTAACTATAATCTCTGAGGGAAGTTCCTGGAAAGGACTATGTCATTTGTCATTAGGGATGCACCCGAATCCAGATTTTTGGGGTTCAGCCGAATACCGAATCCACTAGGTTAACGTTCGGCCGAATCCAAAACCGAATACCTAATCCTCGTCCCATCCTCGGTCCATTAACACAGTAAACACATTCATGAAGTCAGAAATGACCTGTCCTTCCTTTGCCGTACCTGAAGTTGCTGCATTGTTTTGACAAAATCAAGCAAGTTTTAAGTCTTGGTAGCAAAATCTTCTAGTGTGTGAGTAAAAGCTCAGTGACTGGGTTTAAATGGGTCCCTGCCAGTTCGTGGTTAAGGTTTTAGCGTTTTTTTCAGTGATATTTCTCTGGAGATCCACAGCTGCTTATGACCTCTAACCAGCTATGTAACTACTAGGGGCAGGAATCACCAGAGGCCCCACGATACCATACTATTAACATATCATATTATTGTGGTTTTTGTGATATTCTGCTATATATTGCAATTCATTACCTTTATGTCCCCAAAGGAAAACTGTATCTTTCACGTATCTTTTCTGAGAAAAGATCTTTTCTCAGAAAAGATACTTTTCTGAGGTCACCGCTGCTGACCTCACCAGAACAAAAAACTCAACTGCACCATTTATTAGACTGAAAAAGCAATTGATTTTGATTATCTAGTACCAAAAAGTTAAATTCTCATGTGCAATTTATGTAATAAAAGATCCATACTTGGCGTCAGTGTAGCAATACAGTATTGCAACCTAAAACATTGCTAGACTTTGATAATTGATGTTTACAGATATATGATTACAGACGGACAGAAGGAAAGAGGAATGAAAGCCAATCCAACAGCAATCCTGGAGCTCTGTCCATCTCTACTCAACAATCAATCATCATATCCATCATTTTTAAGTACAAATATGCGATATTTGATACATGGACAATGTTGGCCATCATGATCGGCAACCCAGTCAACCAATCTGTCTCAACATACTGACTGCTCTGCTGTTTGCTCGCAAACATTGTTAGTGTTACACATTGTTACTGACATGCTTTACTTCAGAGCTGAAAAGATTAATCGCTAACAATTTTGATAATCGGTTTCAGTCATTTTTTTATGAAAATAAAGTAAACTTCTCTGATTCCAGCTTTTTAAATCTAAATATTTTCTAGTTTCTTCTCTCCTGTGAGACAGTACATTTGAGGATGTCATCTTGGGCTTTGGGAAACACTGATCCACATTGTTCACCCTTTTAGAGCCCAAACAACTCATCGATTAATCAAGAAAATAATCAACAGATTAATCGACAATGAAACTGATCGTTAGTTGCAGCCCTACTTCACTGTAACAGTCATTTTAAGTTGCTTTATCTATTTAATGCAAACCCCATCTGATGCAGTGTACAGTATACTATGAGTGTGAGTGTACATTGACACGGTGCTCCCTCCCAGGCAGACTACAGTGACCATGTGCAGAGAGACCTGCTGGACGCTCTGCTGAGAGCCAAACGCAGCGCTGAGAACAACAACACCGCAGGGATCAGTACCGAGTCGGTGGGCCTCAGTGACGACCACCTCCTCATGACTGTGGGAGACATCTTTGGAGCTGGCGTGGAAACCACCACCACTGTGCTCAAATGGGCCATCACGTACCTCATCCATTACCCACAGGTAAGGCTGGAGCAGCAGCCACGTGCAGGAGAGGTGGGCATACAAATTAAAAATAATCTCTCCTTCATACAATAGCTGTGTTCGAAACCGTTCCCTCATTCACTTACTCACTATTCCCTATTAGAGTGCGGATCGGGCCGCATTTTTTTGTCCGAGCCCGGGCCGCGTCCGACAGAGCAGTAACCGAACCCGACCCGAGCCCGACAGGCATTAAGCTATTTATGTCCGAGCCCGACACAGTTAAAATCTCTTTTTTTTGTCATACTAATGACACATGTACGTTTGTTTGTGTGGAAAGCTTTTATTAGGCAACTAAAGGAAGGCATTCAGAAATGTCCACAGATGAGCGCATCAGAGCACACAGGGCAACAAGAGGCGCGCTGATGTGACCGAGCCCGACCCGAACCCGAACATCATTTCTAAATATCTGTCTGAACCGTCGGGGGGGGGGGCTCAGGTATCCATCCTCTATTCCCTATATCAGAGGTTCTCAAGCTTGTT
Organism: Sander vitreus; assembly: GCF_031162955.1. Taxonomy (NCBI): domain Eukaryota; kingdom Metazoa; phylum Chordata; class Actinopteri; order Perciformes; family Percidae; genus Sander; species Sander vitreus. The sequence goes on along the minus strand of NC_135871.1, from coordinate 2,065,829 downwards.
TCAATAATATTCCCCCCTTTTGAACAGTTTTTTTAAGCCATGTAACCAGCGCAAATAATTTTTGGTAGAAAAAAAAAAAGTCTCTATAAAGAGGAAGAATACAGCACTGTCAGCGATAGATTTACTAAACACCAGCCTTGGACCTGGAGAACATTTGAATGATGATGGAAAAAGACGGTAAAAAGAAGGAAGTAAGGCAAGAATAGGTCGGAAATAGTAACAACAACTTCGAAAAAAGAGACACAAAATTCCAAAAAGCTAGAAACTTCGAAAAAAAGAGACAAAAACTTTTTGAAGAAAAAAAGACAAAGAGTAGAAAAAAGTAAGGAAGAAAGGCAGAAAAGGTCAAAACAAACGACAAAAAAAAGATGACAAACTTCAAAAACAGCGACAAACTTGGAGAAAAAGACCTACAGTCTTGTAACTGAAAAACATTTAGCAAAGAATCTGTAGTCCTCTAAAGTACCCCTAGGGGTACACGTACCCCCATTTGAGAAACACTGGCCTATATAGTGTTTATTAAATAGTGAACTATATAGGAAACGACCAAACCAGATTGCATGTTACATTTCCCATCTTTAGAAATGAAAGCCCGCTACATTTTTCCTTTTCAGTTTCCGCGGGTGCTTCTGCTTCTTCTTCTCCACCGGGCAAAAAGGGCCGCGTTGCATCGTGGTATACGGGGGTAAAATGTAGGATACATCGCATGTACACTCAAATTACCTGTGCATTGTGGGTATTTTATAGTGGACTATATAGTGAATGAAATTAACGGCGGAGAAAATGGCGAACACACTACATAGTGGACTATTACATGATAGGGAACAGTTTGGAACACAGCGATTGCCTGTTTGGATGATGGAATGCTTTTATTTAGCCATACAGCCATGCCATTAACCTGTATTATTCTGTCTAGTCTTCCACATGCTTGACACCTAACTTGGTTAAGTGTTAAAGTTGTCTTATTTTATTTTTATATTAGCATTTTGTGACTTTACAAACATGTACTGTACAGAAACCAATCTTACGTGCCTTGAGCTGCAGTTCTTCTGGAGTCCACTAGATGCTAATCGGGCTCCATTGAATTAGTCATTCTATTTCCACAGTTTAGTTATCTCACTTCTCCTTATGTGAGTCTTGGTTATAGTTGAGGAGAAGTATGTCAAGTATTTCAACTATGTCAGCTTTATTGACAGATATTTCAGCCTATCACAGTCACATTTGGATTTTCAGACCCCCCCCCCAATGACCGATGAAAATCATGATGTACGATAATTCACACTTAAAGCCATGTCGTCAGAAACCTGTGGGTGATGGGTGACAGATGCTACATCCTCAATCGTGACACCACAAAACGTTGGTGGTGATAGAGCTCGTGAAAGCTCTGATCTATGTATTTTATGAGGGAATCACATGAAAAGTGATATTTCGGAAAAAAAATCTTTTTAAAAAAAGTGTGAAATTCATACAAATCCAAGGACTGAGAACATTCTATGAGTCATGTGAATATGAACCAGTGAAACTTTTCAAAACCCTGATAAAAGAACACATGTACATTGAAATGAAGTGTATTCTTGGTGCAGAACCAGGGTTTTTCCTGGCTCAGAATAGGCCTTTCGGGGGGGGGGGGAGCAGTAAGCACGATCACATGCATTTTCCTGTTAATTCTGACAATTTGATGAACAAAATGTATATTATGGTTGAGTAAATAAGACCCCAATTAACACAACTTGTATAAAAGATTCTATTAATATTTGGGGTGGCAGTAGCTCAGTCCGTAGGGAGTTTGGGTTGGGAACCGGAGGGTCGTAGGTTCAAGTCCCCTTACGGACCAATGTACAGAGTGTGGACTGGTAGCTGGAGAGATGGCAGTTCTGGGCAACCCCAAAAAAAATAAATTGCTAGTAAATTGCTCTTGTGTGTGTGTTTAGGTGCAGAGGCATATCCAGGAGGAGCTGGACACTAAGGTGGGGGAGTACCGGTCCCCCCAGCTCAGTGACAGAGGCAGTCTACCCTACCTGGAGGCCACCATCAGGGAGGTGTTACGGATCCGCCCTGTGGCCCCGCTGCTCATCCCCCACGTGGCCCTCAGTGACACCAGGTACACTCAACACATGACACGTTAGGCTGTTCTGACCAGGTTTTAACATCTGTCCTGAGTGATGGGATCACAGGTGGACAGCTCCAGGTGTGTGTGTGTGTGTTTTCACCTGTCTGTTGAATGGGTCTCCAAATGCATCCTCTGTGACCACTTATGATCGGATCTCACTTCCCCACTCTATATGCAATTAAACACGTACATCATTTCCGTTTGCATATAGGCCGGTTGTGTGTTTATAATGTTAGTATGTGGTGTGTGGTGGACACACTTTCCCGAGGCTATTTTGCAGAGGCACCGTGGCTCCGTCCGGCGCTTAGCACCGCCCAAGATGATTGTGATTGGTTTAAAGAAATGCCAATAAACCAGAGCACGTTTTTCCTTCCATCCCGGAATGCTGTGTGGACTAGACAGACCTTCCTCCGCAGCGCTGTGAAGGAAGGTCTGGCAATGCGAGAATATACAGCACCAGTTACGTCATACAGACTTGTTACGCCTAACCGGTCTGACACTGGACTGATTCTGGAGAATGTTGCTTCATATGTGTGTCATGCAAAACTGCAAAACATTTAGTTTGTTCTTTCTGCTTGTCTTTAGCATAGGGGATTTCACAGTGAGGAAAGGAACTCGCGTCATCATCAACCTGTGGTCTCTGCACCATGATGAGAAGGAATGGAAATACCCAGAGCTCTTTGACCCTGGTGAGAGGAAACTGCTGTCAAATACCAGGTTTTACTCTGGACAGTAATGCACTGAAATGTAATTGTTGAGTGTGATTTATGGAACCAATAGGCATTTTCTCATGTCGGCTGGAGAAAAGGCCTATTGTGAAGTCACTTTTTTTACTGAACTCAATATAAAAAGGACCCAATTAATGACGATACAAGGGAATAAGCCATCTCTGTTGTTAATAAGGACACAGGATGTAGAATGGGAAAATGAACTAGTCACTAGCCATCAACCACCTGAGCCAATTTTATTATACAGGGATCAATGATCCAAATGCAATAAAAACATATTTGAATCCCGAGAATATTTAAACTCTGGGTGACATGCAGAATATGTTGAGAGACTAGAGTCTAGAGACTGACTGATAATCCACCCAAGAAGAAAATGGAACTTCATTTGTGGTGCTCACAACATTGAAAAATAATATTTAGCAGCAACAGCAATGTGTCTTTCCGGAAAAGAAAAAAAAATCCTAGCTGGATAATCTAGACCTCTCCTTTCTGGAAATAGAAATTCACCTCCATTTTATTATATCTTAAATGCTGGACTAAGAAAACCAAAAGAATGGCACGTTTTCTTAAAAAATGCGATGGAATATGCGGGATATTTATGCAATTTTATGCGATGAAATTGCGGGAACTTGCAAAAACTGTGGTTCCATCGTGGCTTCATCGCGGGGTTTGCAGCTTTTTCGATGACGTTCACGTCGCGTAATTACGTCACTTCATAACATTCCCATGGTAACAGGGGGAAAATGGCTGCTCTTGTGTGAAGTAAACGCAACATTTTTCAACTTTCTGCTAAGATATTTGGGACTTTTTTTGCAACGAAAATGCGGGGATTATGAAACCATGCAAGCCACGCATATTTTGCGCGGAAATTGGCAATTTATGCGGCGAAAGTGCGTCGTATTTGAAAAAAATGCGGCCCCCGCATAAATATGGGGACTTTGGCTGATTATGCATTGAATTATGCGATCGCATAATCACGTTTTTCTGGAGGGACTGACAAAGTAAAACAAAACAAATACCAATTCAACACACAAAGACACACAACACATGGACAGTGTGTCAGAGGTTACAGAAAGAAAAAAAATATAGATAAAAATAAGGATATACATATATATATATATACACATATATGCACATACATACACATGTACATACATACACATGTACATACATACACACACATATTTTCTTGTGCTTATAGATATACACACATACACCTATACATACATATACTTAGAATGACATTGCATCCCCTTAGCTTGGTCAGTCAAAACAAACAAAGAACTTACACTAAATGACTCTTATTAATGTAATCTTGACCTTGTAGTTTTGCTTGTGTGTGTTGATATGGGTTCCCGTGTTGTTCCTCTGCAGGCCGGTTCTTGAACAGTGAAGGCACAGGGCTGATCATCCCGTCGTCCAGCTACCTGCCGTTTGGTGCCGGTCTCAGGGTGTGTCTGGGTGAGGCCTTGGCCAAGATGGAGCTTTTCCTCTTCCTGTCGCGGATCCTCCAGCGCTTCACCTTCTCTGTCCCAGCAGGCCACTCTCTGCCCAGTCTGGAGGGTAAGTTTGGTGTGGTCCTCCAGCCGGCCAAGTACAAGGTGAACGCCATGCCCAGACCAGGCTGGAAGGGAAACAAGTGGCAGGCATGTTGAGACTGGCCGCATGTTCTCAACATCAGGGGTTTTCATTTGGGACCTAAGAGCATACATCTAGATATTCCACCACACACCACATACTCTCCGAGATGAATCTCATCATTACAATAGATCGGGGGGGGGACACAAACAAACAAACAATCCTTCAATCAACAAAGTAATTCCCTTTTCTAATTGCAGTTTCAGTTCCTGCATCAAACAATGTCAGTTTGTCTTTTAATGTGTTTAATAACCTACATGAGTTTTTTGCTTGTTCAGCTGTTCTTTAAATTGTGCATACTGTATATATTTCCTATAAGCATATTGACCACAGCATATGGTTTCATCAAACACCAGCACTCTAACAGACAAAGCGAAGGCAGCTATTGGCAGTGTTTGGTTGAAACAAAAACCTTGGTCATGATGATGTGATTTAAAACTACCAGTGGTTTATTTTTATCAGACTGGCTCTAATACCATACGTGTGGAATGTATGTAAATGTGTGTGCTTATTCACAATGACATAACATTAATAATTCCAATAAAATGACCTGTGCAACATTGGCCTGTATGGTTAATTCAGGAAATGTTTTGTAAACGGATAGATTTAACGTTTTTTCAAAGGTATTTAAATTAGATAATGGTGACGTTTGCCTCTTAACTTTTAATACAGGCTACTGTTCAACAAGTTATTCAAACTGGACACTATTTTTCTATGTTTTTGTGTGTAAGTGACTGATGGGAACAACAATCTGCAGTTGACAGCGGTGAAACAAGCTACAATGTAAGTTAATAGGGCAATTGTCCAGCTTGTATTTACCTTCACAAAAGTGCTTGTTTTGCCACTGACAGACTCAGATTATTATTCTAAGTGTCTGACAACATTATGGAAAGGATCCCTTCAGAGATAGACCTTTAAAACCTCTTTGAGACCTTTCTGTTTAACCAGAAACAGCTCTGAAGTCGCTAGCGCTAAACCCACCAGACTCCATTTAAAAAAAACAATACTTTCAGCGTGTATAGATCCAACATATTTTCACATGTAAATCGGTAAACTATGTGTTTATTTCAGCCAAAACTAGAGTTGTGATGGTTGGAAAAGTGGAAAGACGACCCAAAACGGCTTTTTATAGTTTTATTTTGTTTCTGTCAACTTTGAATGAAGTGTATTTTACCATGCTAAAATGACTGTTTATTTACATGGAGTCTGGTGGGTTTAGCAAACGCAATTTCACAGATGTTTTAATGTTTAAAAAAAGGATCATCAAATCATAACAAGAGTTATCTCGAGACATTTTACAGATAGAGTAGGGCTAGACCACACTCTATAATTTACAAAGACCCAATAATTCAAGTAATTCCTATGGGGCAAATGTGCATCGTAAATTTGGTCCAGTGCTTTATTTTGCCACTGAAAGGATCAGATTATTATTCTAAGTGTCTAACCAGAAACAGCTCTGAGGTCGCTACCGCTAAACCCACCAGACTATACTTTTTTTTCAGGCACTGTATTTAGATCCAACATATTTTCACGTTAATCGGTAAACTATGTGTTTATTTCAACCAAAACTAGAGTTGTGATGGTTGGAAAAGTGGAAAGACGACCCAAAACGGCTTTTCATAGTTTTATTTTGTTTCTGTCGACTTTGAATGAAGTGTATGTTTAAAAAAAGGATCTTACTCTTTAACAGAAAGGTCGACCTCCTTAGAAATCCTTTCTATATTCAGACACAATATTAATCTGAGCCTGTCAATGGCAAAACAAGCACTTACCCTTTATATGGGTGTCAGACTGGGGGTGTAAAAGGGACTGAGTACCCAGGGCCCTCATGTGAAGAGGGCCCAAAAAGATGCTGGAATGAATAGCTGTGGATGTGGGTAGGGGCCCATAGAGAATGCCTTTCTACAGGGCCCAGAATTTTGTGTTACGCCCCTGGTTGCATTGAAATTAAATGCAGAAATGCAAGATCATATTTGGTAATCTTCTGTCTCTTTGTTATGCAATTATGTTATAATTTTCGCTATCTGATGCTGCTGTGTTTCATGTTGAGACTTTTTAAACAATGGTAAGATTTACCATCAGCTGTTTTCATACAATGGAGGGGGGGGGGGGGGGGGCAGCTCCACCAGTGTGGAGTGTTTCCGTGCCTCTATAGTGAGCGGCTATCACCATTCATACACCTGTTTTGTTGGGGCATGCTGATTGACACACATAGCCCGCCCCCTGCACTTGTCCTTTCATTGTAATTGGTTCAACACTTGTGAGTATGGAAATTCCCCCGCGCGACCCTTGGCTCGCACCTGACCAACGAGAGAATGCGCGAGGCCGCAGACGGACAGACTCACAGCCGCCGTCCCGCCGCTGTGACTCACAAACGGGTTCTCAGTCACACCACCGACAGCTGGTTCCGTTAACCGGCTGTAGACCCCCGTCACTTCACACCAACTCCCGTGAAGAGGGCGACAACATGCCGCGGTCTTTCTTGGTAAAGAAACATCACATCGCTAAGAGAGCAAACTATGGAAGACTGAGCTCAAACACTGAGGGTAAGACTCATTCACTGAACACATCACTCTGTTTGAAAAACGGTCAGAGGAGGGAAAGTAACAAAGTAGGCCTACTCGTGACTATTAGAAAATAGAAATAATGAATAAAGTTATGTTCAGGTAATGGTTACTCATATATTACACTTATACTCAATATATTCCACAACAGTAGGCTACACCTGCTAGCCTGCATAAAGATAGTCTTTACAAATGAATACGTCAATAATTGAACACGCCAAGCCAAGTATTTTACTGCTTGGAAGTGTGAATGCTGGACTTTTACTTAAATGTTTCAAGTAGCCTACATTTGTAGTGTCCAAAAAAATAACGTTTTTTTTAGACTTAGCACTTTTTTGTTATTCTAGACGTGCAATGGCTCACAACCAAAGATTAAACGCATCCTCTTTCTAACCAAACTGATTGGTTAGAAGTTCAGGTTTTACAGTATTTAAAGACATTGGAGTGGTCATGTATCCTACTAAATGTTTTAAACCCAGCACAACCTTTCTGTTTCAGCTGTTCAACAAGATTATGGAAGGGAAATAATGCTGAATAAAGGGACACATGACAGTTTTGTCTGGCCACAAACAAAATGTAGTTTTGTGTTTAGCAGGTGCAAAATCCCCAGCTCCTTGAGAGACCAGAAGGGCCCCATTAAGCAGCCTCAAGGGGCTATGCAGCAGCCTTCCAGGCTCCTTCTGACAAATCCCTCCTTCCACCTTTGTATTTGTTCCAAAACAGCCCTTAAAGTGAGCTTGAGCCTTCCCCATCCCCATCCCACTGTATTGATGAACTTCCATTATTGCCATCAGAATAGGAAATAGAAAGAAGACCTGGTAATAAGACTGAAATCATATTTAAATTAAAGGAAAATATACAGTGATTTAAATTTAACAAATGTGTTAAATAGTAATAATAAGAAATAATTTCAGTATAAGAAATTAAACATTGAAGAGCAGTTAAAACAGTTAAATATATAAAAGCAGATAAAATAACTTTCCAGGACTCAGTGATCCATTTTTTGGAAAGCCAAAGCTTTTTGACCAATATGACAGATATCTCAAGCAGTCTGGTCCATATTTTCTAACCATCTCACCCACTATGGGTCCAGATGCTTCGCATGGCTTTGAGGTTTCATTCCCCATATTACAGAAGCTTTTCTTTAGTGTACTCTTATCTTTTTCGATGTGGTCGTCACCGCAAAGCTTAGTTCTTTTCTTCGGCAAACCTTGTAAAACCCGGTACAGCCCTGCAGACAAAAATCTCTTAATAGTCCAGAACGTGTTCTTAAACTATTTTATTTCTTCTGCAGTCTGTCTCTAAATAGTCAAGAACTCGCTCAGAGTGTTTATAGACTATTTTTTTCTTTTTAGGCCTTCTGCCTAAATTAGTTAGTTACTTTGACTAACTTTTTGACCAGCCCAACGTCTGTCTCTTCTGTCAACTATTGTCATGCCTGCATCAGAGAAATAATCAGAGATATGTCCGTTTCTGCAAAAGAATGTCACCAGAATAAGCATAAATTCAATTCTATTATTTGTCTTAGGAATTTCTCTTTATATGCTTATATAGATTGTTATACAGTGTCAACAATGCAGCTTCAGTATAAGAAATGAACCGTTATTTAAAGAAAGGCAACATCAAAAAGAAAGGTCTTCAGCCTTGATTTAAAAGAACTGAGAGTTGCAGCAGACCTGCAGTTTTCTGGGAGTTTGTTCCAGATATGTGGAGCATAAAAACTAAACGCTGCTTCCCCCTGTTTAGTTCTGACTCTGGGGACAACAAGCAGACCTGTCCCAGACGACCTGAGAGGTCTGGGTGGGTCATGGTGTAGTAGCAGATCAGAAATGTATTTTGGCCCTAAACCGTTTAGTGATTTATAAACCAGCAAAAGTATTTTTGAAATCAATTCTTTGAGGCACTGGAAGCCAGTGTAGAGACTTCAGAACTGGAGTGATGTGATCCACTCTCTTGGTCTTAGTGAGGACTCGAGCAGCAGCGTTCTGAATCAGCTGCAGCTGTCTGATAGATTTTTTTAGGGAGACCTGTAAAGACACCGTTACAGTAGTCAAGTCTACTGAAGATAAAAACATGGACAAGTTTTTCCAAATCCTGCTGAGACATAAGTCCTTTAACCCTTGATATATGTTTAAGGTGGTAATAGGCTGACTTTGTAATTGTCTTAATGTGGCTGTTAAAATTCAGGTCTGAGTCCATGACTACACCAAGATTTCTGGCTTTGTCTGTTGTTTTTAACATTATCGTTTGAAGCTGAATGTTGACTTTTAATCGTTCCTCCTTTGCTCCAAAAACAACCACCTCAGTTTTTTCATCATTTAATTTAAGAAAGTTCTGGCACATCCAGTCGTTAATTTGTTCAATGCACTTAGTCAGTTGTTGTATTGGACTATAGTCTCCTGGCGATAAGGTTATATAAATTAGTGTGTCATCCGCATAACTATGGTAACTTATTTTATTGTTTTCCATAATTTGAGCCAGTGGAAGCATGTAGATGTTAAACAGGAGAGGCCCCAGAACGGAGCCTTGGGGAGACTGTATCACAGCAAGTGTGTGGTCTTAAACTCCTATCTGTATTTAAAATAGTTTGTTTTGTTTTTTTTACATTAAAAATTCATGACTAAATAAGCAACAGTCAGTGGTAAAGTTTGGAAAAGAGCTGGAGTGGGCAGATTGATATCTACAATATCATCATGTCATGTTGATTACAATTTTTTCGATACCCTGAATTTGATACCGGTTTTTGAACGGACTACTAGCCAGTCAGAAGCAGAGTATGAGGGCGTGCCCTGACAGTAGCTAGGTAAGGACTACTAGCCAGTCAGAAGCAGAGTATGAGGGCGTGCCCTGACAGTACCTAGGTAAGGACTACTAGCCAGTCAGAAGCAGAGTATGAGCCACGCTAGCAGCTAGGCGAGCATTATAACATGTGTTCCAAAGTGACCACGTTTGTCTCTGAAGTAAAGGCTGGACTACAATAGAGCTGTTTGGAGCAGTTTGTGAACAGTGTTTTCTGTTGGAGATGGCTTACCATTTGGGGGGGACTTTGGGCTTTTTCACTTTGTAAACCTATAACATGCAAAAAAAAAGAAGGTATATAACACAAAGGAATGGGAAAAAGCCAACAAGAATAATATGAGCACTTTAACAAAAATAAATTACAACATTACACATTAGGGTACACTTTGTTTTTCAGCTCCTTTACACCTATGTGACGCACACTGTAGTCACGCCTTTCAAAATACAGCAACACACACCAAGAGCCCCGTACTTATGTGTAGCGTAGTGTTTTTCCTGCATGCAGCCAATCAAAAGCATTATTAGATCTTGGTACAAGCATGCTGCATTTTTGGCTCACTGACAGTTTATATCAAATTATTCTATTTACTCCTAAGGTGTTGAAATTTGGTTTTGAATGACAAGGCATTTTTCGATAGACCCAGCCCTAACTACCAATACTGAGTCTTGTTTTGAGTAGTGCTAGGCAGCATAACTGGTACAGCAGTTTAAATTCCCCATACGGTATGAACTTTTTTACACAGCCACGAAGAACGCTATGTGGAGCTGCCAGATTATGGCCAAAATGATTGATGCCTTTATTTTGAATAATAATGAGATCATGATTATTTACCACGATTATTCATTGATTTTAGGGACAAAACATTTGTGTTGCACTTTCACATTTTCACAAAAAAACAAAGCAATGCTTTCACTTTCATGTTTTGCTACGTTCCTGCTAATGTACACATCTTTGCGTCAAAACAGTAGGGCTGGACTATTCGGATATTTGTTCGTTGGGTTCATTTTTTAATTTTGGGATTTGGATATTTATATTCATTAATGCTATAGAATAACCGAATCCTTAAAAATGATTGCCTTTTAATTACGTACATTTAAAAACACGTTTTGATTTCAGCTCAGTCTTTACTGTCATGTACTGTATTGTTTCTCTCCTCACACACACACATGCCCGATGCGCAGAAGTGACGACTCGTCAGTCTGCTAACTTGTTGCTCTCACTGCCAATATTAGCTGCTCTGTTTCAACAATGTTAAACTGAAAAAATGGGCATGCAGGCTAAAATTCACCGTGTTGTTCTGTCTGGATTAAGCTGCCATCTAAACGTCCACTGGCCGCCAGGCTAATTCACACAGTGTAAACACTGATACACTGCAGCGCTATCTCATTCATCTCCTCTGGGAACAGAGAAATGCCTAGCTGAGTCAAAGTTATAACCGAGCAGTCTGATGTGTGTAGTTGTTATACTGTAGCAGCCAAGTGTCTTTCAGGCAATTTAACAGTGAATGGCTGTGAGTAATGGCACTGGCTGGCTGAGTCCTTCCTGAGTCATGCTGTCAGTTTAGGAAGCGTTTGATTTAATATGCAGCGAGGGTACATATAAAGCACGCATTATACGTCAATATCGCTGTTGTGTTGTTCAAAACACATTTATCTTTTTAATCTTAAACTGTCGATTTACATAGCAAATTAGTCCCAGGGCAGCGGCCAAGACAGAGAGCGATTCACAGAGCACATTTGAACTGGCCAAGAAGGAGCTGCAGTACCTCACCTGGGATAGAGAAACCAGGGCCCCCTCTGGGAGCCAGACCCGGAATGGAACTCACCAGTGAGCATGTGGTGGCTGGGCCTTGACCCATGAAGAAGAGGGTCCCACGTAAAGGAAAGGTTGCCTCTATGCAACTACAAGTCGCTGAGAGGAAAGCTCTCTTTTGTTGTGCATATGCACCGAACAGCAATTCAGAGTATCGAACCTTCATCTTCAGTCTTTGGGCGTCCGGAAAAAGGTATTGCCTAGGATTTAGGGCTGAAACGATTCCTCGAGTAACTCGAATAATTCGATTACTAAAAATCCTCAATGCAAAATAATTTGCGATGATGGCCTCCACAGTACGGCGGAGGGTCTGGCAAAGCGAGAATATTTAAAATGTAATAAGTGATTGTTGCTACATAGAGGCAGCAGAAACAGGTTGTGAGCACAACATTGACATAACGTGAACTTGTTACAAAGTAGGAATCATCTTACTTTCCAACATATATAACGTTAAAGCTGGCGATGGTAACGTTAGCCACAAGAATATTTCATAACGTAACATACCATACATTGCAGAGAGACCTGTAAAGAACGTTAATTAGGCTACACGGTTGTTTTACCCAAGGTCAATTACATGTTTCCATTATGAGGAAGTCAAACTTGCAGTTACTGGCATATGTCTGTCACGGTGGTTGTTGCGGAGATAGTAAACAGCCATGGCCTGTCCGCCTGCTCCTTCGGTAATGTGAACAGTTAGCGCGTGTTAGTATGATGGCGTTAGCCAGCACCAGACAGTCTACATTTTTTTGCGAGCAACTAACTCGAGTACTCTGTAATAATTTACTGTGAGTATCCGAATGATGCTAAAAATGACTGGAAATGCCCATCCCTACTTGTAGCCGTAGAAAATAATTTGTAAGTAATAAATAAGTAAATTAGTGAAGCTCAATGCTTACCTGTTCATTAAGGAAATTGGCCAACTCGGCATCTGTTTTCAAGTCCTCTTTGGCTCTAAGGCCGGCCACACACTGGCTGCGTGGCGTGAGCATGGCGTTTCTGTTGCGCGTCAGCTGCGTGGCGTTTTCTATGTCTTTACACACCAGAAACGTGTCTGACGCAGCGCTGCTGCTGCTCGCCTTGTCTGTACACATGGATGTTTCCCATTGATTTACTGCACTCAAGCAGTAGTATTCTTCATGTTAAACATAAATATAGACTGATTTGATTACAGCAAAGACAATGTCGGCAGTATTGACGGCAAAATAGGCTACAGAATATTTCGTTCTGTATTGACAGGTGCAATATTTGAAAATCAATTATTACGCCCCCTACAAAATTAAAAAAATTGAGCCCCTGCAGTACGTTTTATGTAGACTCACAAAACTTGGTACACATATGTAGCATGGCAAAACACGTAATTGGAGCCATACCCTAAACCCAATAGGAAGTCCGCCATTTTGAATTGAAAGTTATAAATTTGTGCGACTTTGGCCATTTCCACGTGTCGTACTTTAAAGGTCCTATGACATGCTGCTTTTTGGATGCTTTTATATAGACCTTAGTAGTCCCCTAATACTGTATCTGAAGTCTCTTTTATATAGGCCTTAGTGGTCCCCTAATACTGTATCTGAAGTCTCTTTTATATAGGCCTTAGTGGTCCCCTAATACTGTATCTGAAGTCTCTTTTTATATAGGCCTTAGTGGTCCCCTAATACTGTATCTGAAGTCTCTTTTATATAGACCTTAGTGGTCCCCTAATACTGTATCTGAAGTCTCTTTTATATAGGCCTTAGTGGTCCCCTAATACTGTATCTGAAGTCTCTTTATATAGGCCTTAGTGGTCCCCTAATACTGTATCTGAAGTCTCTTTATATAGGCCTTAGTGGTCCCCTAATACTGTATCTGAAGTCTCTTTTATATAGGCCTTAGTGGTCCCCTAATACTGTATCTGAAGTCTCTTTTATATAGGCCTTAGTGGTCCCCTAATACTGTATCTGAAGTCTCTTTTATATAGGCCTTAGTGGTCCCCTAATACTGTATCTGAAGTCTCTTTTATGTAGGCCTTAGTGGTCCCCTAATACTGTATCTGAAATCTCTTTTATATAGGCCTTAGTGGTCCCCTAATACTGTATCTGAAGTCTCTTTCCCGAAATTCAGCCTTGGTGCAGAATTACAGCCACTAGAGCCAGTCCCACAATGAGCTTTCCTTAGGATGTGCCATTTCTGTGTCTGTAGCTTTAAATGCTATTGAGGAGGAGAGTGGGGGGGCAAGGTGGAGGGTGGGGGTGTGGCCTTGACCAACTGCCACTTTGCTTGTTCTCAAGCCATGATGCCTCTCTCTTTCCAATGGGTGGGCCAAATTCTCTGGGCGGGCAAAGCAGAGAAAGGGGAGGTAACCTTTTCCTCTTATGTCATAAGGAGGAGATTCCTGATTGGCCCATCTGAGCTTTCATTTTCTCAAAGGCAGAGCAGGATACCCAGGGCTCGGTTTACACCTATCACCATTTCTAACCACTGGGGGGCCATAGGCAGGCTGGGGGAACTCATTAATGTTAAAAAAAACCTCAAAGTGAAATTTTCATGCCATGGGACCTTTAACGAACTCTCCTACAGATTTCATCTGATCAACTTCAAATTTGGTCTGTGCCATCTTAAGGTGTTAAAGATGAAAAGTTATTAAAAGAAAAACTTTTAGTCATAGGGCATGGCCATGGCGGGGCGGCCATTTTGTGCATTTCGCCATCGAAAGAAGTGGGTGTAACTCGAGTGTGTGGGCGTGGCATGGCGGCCATTTTGAGTGTTTAGCGATGAACAAGAAAGTGGCTGTAACTACAGTGTACATTATCATATCTGCTTGAAATTTCCCACAATCAACAAGAGTCCAGGCCTGAGGACATATACAGGCTAATATTGACTTTTGGTCATAGCGGTCAAATCAGCCTTATATGACAAACATCCGATTTACATGGAACTTATGTGTGGTCTACATGTGATACTGAGCCGCCTCCTATGCTTTAACCACGCCCACTTACTCAGACCACACCCCCTTTCATAAATGCTGACCCATCTAAGGTTGTCTTGTGTAAGGTATCATTCAACTCAGCAGAGTTCCTTTTTGATTGGTGATGGTTTGACCCGCCCCCTATGTGTTAGTCACGCCCCTTTTCATAACTAATGACCCGTTTGATGTAGAGTCTTGTGTGAGGTATCATTGAACTCAGCAGAGAGTTTGTTTGTCATTGGTCATGGTTTTTGCCTGCCCCCTATGTTTAAGCCACGCCCCCTTTCATAACTAGTGACCAATTTAAGGTAGAGTCTTGTGTGAGGTATCATTGAACTCAGCATAGAGTTCCCTTTTCGTTGGTGACGATTTGCCCCGCCCTATATGCTTAAGCCACGCCCCCTTTCACAGCTAATGAAATGTGTGAGATCATTGAACTCAACAGAGAGTTCTTTATTAATTTGTGATGTTTGTCCCGCTCTCTATGCTTAAACCACGCCACCTTTCATAACTGGTGACCCGTTTTAGGTAGAGTCTTATGTGAGGTATCAATGAACTCAGCAGAGACTTCCTTTTTTTTTGTTAAAGGTTTGCCCCGAACCAGATTCTCTGGCCACGCCCCCTTTCACAGCTAATGAACTGTATGATGTAGAGTCTTGTGTGAGGTATCATTGAACTCGGCAGTGAGTTCCCTTTTCATTGGTGATGATTTGCAGTGTCTGAGTGCCGCGCAAATGCACAGTTGCAAGGAGCGGCGTTCGCCAGTAACCTCGATGCGCACAGAGGCGCGAGGGCCCGTCCAACGCTGCTTGCATCCATCCATCCATCTTCGTCCGCTTATCCGGGGTCGGGACACGGGGGTAGCAGCTCCAGCAGGGGACCCCAAACTTCCCTTTCCTGAGCCACATTAATCAGCTCCGACTGGGGGATCCCGAGGCGTTCCCAGGCCAGGTTGGAGATATAATCCCTCCACCTAGTCCTGGGTCTTCCCCGGGGCCTCCTCCCAGCTGGACGTGCTTGGAACACCTCCCTAGGGAGGCGCCCAGGGGGCATCCTTACCAGATGCCCGAACCACCTCAACTGGCTCCTTTCGACGCGAAGGAGCAGCGGCTCTACTCCGAGCTCCTCACGGATAACTGAGCTTCTCACCCTATCTCTAAGGGAGACACCAGCTACCCTCCTGAAGAAACCCATTTCGGCCGCTTGTACCCTGGATCTTGTTCTTTCGGTCATGACCCAGCCTTCATGACCATAGGTGAGGGTAGGAACAAAAACTGACCGGTAGATTGAGAGCTTTGCCTTCTGGCTCAGCTCTCTTGTCGTCACAACGGTGCGATAAATTGAATGTAATACCGCACCCGCTGTGCCGATTCTCCGACCAATCTCCCGCTCCATTGTCCCCTCACTCGCGAACAAGACCCCAAGGTACTTGAACTCCTTCACTTGGGGTAAGGACTCATTCCCTACCTGGAGAAGGCACTCCATCGGTTTCCTGAGAACCATGGCCTCCGATTTAGAGGTGCTGATCCTCATCCCAGCCGCTTCACACTCGGCTGCGAACCGATCCAGTGAGTGCTGAAGGTCACAGGCCGATGATGCCATCAGGACCACATCATCTGCAAAAAAGCAGCGATGAGATCCCCAGCCCACCGAACTGCAACCCCTCTCCACCCCGACTACGCCTCGATATCCTGTCCATAAATACTACAAACAGGATTGGTGACAAAGCGCAGCCCTGGCGGAGGCCAACTCTCACCTGAAACGAGTCCGACTTACTGCCGAGAACCCGGACACAGCTCTCGCTTTGGTCGTACAGAGATTGGATGGCCCTGAGAAGGGACCCCCTCACCCCGTACTCCCGCAGCACCTCCCACAGTATCTCCCGGGGCACCCGGTCATACGCCTTCTCCAGATCCACAAAACACATGTAGACCGGTTGGGCATACTCCCAGGCTCCCTCCAGGATCCTTGCGAGAGTAAAGATCTGGTCCGTTGTTCCACGACCAGGACGGAATCCGCATTGTTCCTCTTCAACCAGAGATTCGACTATCGACCGAACCCTCCTTTCCAGCACCTTGGAGTAGACTTTACCGGGGAGGCTGAGAAGTGTGATACCCCTGTAATTGGCACACACCCTCTGGTCCCCCTTTTTAAAAAGGGGAACCATCACTCCGGTCTGCCACTCCTTAGGCACCATCCCAGACTTCCACGCAATGTTGAAGAGGCGTGTCAACCAAGACAACCCCTCCACACCCAGAGCCTTAAGCATTTCTGGACGGATCTCATCAATTCCTGGGGCTTTGCCACTGTGGAGTTGTTTAACTACCTCAGCAACCTCCACCAGGGAAATTGACGACAATCCCCCATCATTCTCCAGCTCTGCCTCTACCATAGAGGGCGTATTAGTCGGATTTAGGAGTTCCTCAAAGTGCTCCTTCCACCGCCCTATTACCTCCTCAGTTGAGGTCAACAGCGTCCCATCCTTACTGTACACAGCTTGGATGGTTCCCCGCTTCCCCCTCCTGAGGTGGCGAACGGTTTTCCAGAAACACCTTGGTGCCGACTGAAAGTCCTTCTCCATGTCTTCTCTGAACTTCTCCCACACCCGCTGCTTTGCCTCTTTCACGGTAGAGGCTGCATCCCTTCGGGCCCTTCGGTACCTTGCAACTGCCTCCGGAGTCCTCTGGGATAACATAACCCGGAAAGACTCCTTCTTCAGTCGGACGGCTTCCCTGACCACCGGTGTCCACCACAGTGTTCGTGGGTTACTGCCCCTTGAGGCACCTAAGAACCTAAGACCACAGCTCCTCACCGCAGCTTCAGCCAATGGAAACTTTGAACATTGTCCACTCGGGTTCAATGCCCCCAGCCTCCACAGGGATGCACGAAAAGCTCCGCCGGAGGTGTGAGTTGAAAGTCTGTCGGACAGGGGCCTCCTCCAGATGTTCCCAATTTACCCGCACTACCCGTTTGGGCTTACCAGGTCTGTCCAGAGTCTTCCCCCACCCCCTGACCCAACTCACCACCAGATGGTGATCGGTTGACAGCTTCGCCCCTCTCTTCACCCGAGTGTCCAAAACATACGGCCTCAGATCAGATGAAACGATTATAAAATCGATCATTGACCTTTGGCCTAGGGTGCTCTGGTACCAAGTACACTTATGAGCATCCCTATGTTCGAACATGTTGTTCGTTATAGACAATCCATGACTAGCACAGAAGTCCAACAACAAACAACCACTCTGGTTTAGATCAGCGAGGCCATTCCTCCCAATCACGCCTCTCCATGTGTCTCCATCATTGCCCACGTGCGCGTTGAAGTCCCCCAGCAGAACTATGGAGTCCCCGACTGGAGCCCCATGCAGGACTCCACTCAAGGTCTCCAAGAAGGCCGAATACTCTGAACTCTTGTTTGGTGCATATGCACAAACAACAGTCAGAGTTTTCCCCCCCACAACCCGCAGGCGTAGGGAGGCGACCCTCTCGTCCACCGGGTTAAACTCCAACGTAGCGGCGCTCAGCCGGGGGCTTGTGAGTATCCCCACACCCGCCCGGCGCCTCACACCCTGTGCAACTCCGGAGAAGAAAAGAGTCCAACCCCTATCCAGGAGTATGGTTCCAGAACCGAGACTGTGTGAGGTAAGCCCCACCAGATCTAACCGGTAGTGCTCCACAAGTTCCGGCTCCTTCCCCCACAGAGAGGTGACATTCCACGTCCCCAGAGCCAGCGTCTGCTGCCCAGGTCTGGTCCGTTGAGGCCCCTGACCTTCACTGCCACCCATATGGCAGCGCACCCGACCCCAGCGGTTCCTCCCACAGGTGGTGGGCCCATGGGATGGAGAGATAGGTGCCACGTAGCTTTTTCAGGCTGTGTCCGACCGGGCTCCGTGGCAAACCCGGCCACCAGACGCTCGCTGACGAGCCGTCCATCTGGGCCTAGCTCAAGACGGGGGCCCCGGGCTTCCTCCGGGCAGGGTCACTCCATCTCTACCTCGGTCACTCATAGGGTTTTTGAACCATTCTTTGTCTGGCCCCTCACCTGAGACCACTTTGCCTTGGGAGACCCTACCAGGAGCACAAAGCTCCAGACAACACAGCTCTCAGGTTCATAGGGACACACAAACCTCTCCACCACAATAAGGTGATGGTCCCCGGAGAGGACGCTGCTTGCAGCTTTAATTTATTATTATTTTTTTAAATTTACATTTATTTCTGCATTTATGTCAAAACCTCGAGACTTTCAAACATCAACATGTCATTTATTAATATGTATTTGTGTCAAAATGCCATATAAACATCTTTTCCTATTCTATTTTGTCTGGAGACGCTTCCAACACGCTTGCGTGAATAATAGGCGTTGGTCCTATTTCTAGCATACACGCGTTTTTTCGCGCCAGAGACGTGCGTGTCACGCAGGCAGTGTGCAGGCTCTAACCTGTTAACATGGGAGCCGAAATAAAATGGACACGCCACGCAGCTGACACGCTCACGCCACACAGACAGTGTGAAGCCGGCCTAAGCTGTCTCCATCTTAAAATGCATCTCCAATATTTACCCGTGTTTTACCACGTCTCTGATCATGCAACTGCCATCAAAAAATGGCTGCAGCATGCTGCGTTTGTGTTTTCATGTCTGGCAACCCAGCCAGGGTGTCAAAACGTAGCAGTAGACGACTAGCCTGGCTGCGCCCTCCTACGTACTTCCACTCAATTTTCATTTCCCTTCAGCACTCCGTCTGGGCTCGCGGTATATTCTTGGGTTTTCTCCGGTCAACTCTTTACCGCTCCAATCAGTGAACAGAGGGAGTGGCTGAGAACGATGACGTTGAGGTTGTGCGCTAGTTAGAGTTGTAGTTCCGTAATGGCGGCGGAGAAAGATGCGAGCGAAGCCATTCGGTCCGTTGTGGCAACGCTGCCGAATATCCAGAAGTTACAGCTCGAGCAAGAACAATCTCTGCTGAGTTGTGTTGGTGGCCATGATGTTGTGGCCCTCCTCCCCACGGGGTTCGGGAAAAGTTAGATTTTCCAGCTCGCTCCGTTAGTGGTGAAGGAGTTGGCTAAGGCGAACGCTAGCGATGCTAAGCCGACGTCACAACCAAACGTTAGCGATTGGTTATGGCCGATCCAGAGTGACTCTGGGCAGATCCAATAGTTTTAAACTTCAACAGAGTACCCGCCTTCAAGGACGTTAACACTTGTCAATGGAGAGAGGCCAGACTCTCTGTACAAATGAAATGGACCAGAGTCTGGTAGGACCAGGCTAGTGGATGACAACACACAGGCCAAAACGTTCCGTAACGTAATGGAAATTTCAAAGAACATACTGGCTTTAGCATTGTTGTCAGAGAAGAAAGTATTTCAACTTAGCATGTTTCATTATTATCTGATGACATATCATGGTCATTTTATGATTTAATACAGTAAATATATTACACATTGCTCCTTTTAAATGTACAAATATCACCAAGGCATTATGAAGCTTAATTAATATTGTTGATAATAAGGTGTGTGTGTGTGTGTGTGTGTGTGTGTGTGTGTGTGTGTCCACAGAGGTCCTCTGCAGCCCCCATGAAGACTCTCTGCTACACAATGACAGCCCCCCTCGTCATCATTGTCCAACCACAAGCCCATGGCTATTCCAGTCCCTCTCCTCCTCCTGTCCTCTTTCTCTCAGAGCAGACCGACTGCATCTGCCATCTTCTCCAAACACCCGCCCTTTCTCCTTTTTGGGCCACTCTTCCGAGGGCTACAGTAGAAGCCCTGCAGATGCCTACAAACCAGCTGAATCCTGTACAAAAGGGAGCCTGGGAATCCAGTGTGTCACAGGAGACCACAGGAGGAGAGAGAGCCTCATCCCTTCACCCCTCCCTCTCCTGGCCCTCTTTCCAACCATCCCTCACGGCGGCAACAGCCAGGGGAGCTTTGCGTGTTTGGACTGTCATAAAGAGTACTTAAGCTCCTCGGGTCTGGCCAAACACAAGCAGCTCCAGTGTGAGTGGAGCAGTAAGAAGCACTTCAGCTGTAAGTACTGTGAGAAGGAGTACGTCAGCCTGGGAGCACTCAAGATGCACATCAGGACACACACACTGCCCTGTGTGTGTAAACTCTGTGGCAAGGCATTCTCCAGACCCTGGCTGCTTCAGGGACATATACGAACACACACAGGTCAGTGAAACACACAACCACACCTTAAAGGTTCCTCAGCATATTGTAAAAAAAAACACAACTCTTTATTAAAGGGGCACTCCTCCAATTTTACACACGAAGGTCCATTTACCAGTCATGGTATGTCCTTCTGGAGGAGCTCAGGGAAGTCTGAGGAAATAACCCTGATGATGTCATCGGGAGACTATAAAGTTATAGCATCAAGCCTGCATTACAAACTGCAGGCATGACGCTTGGAAAAAGCATGTACATTTCTGAGGAGATTCATTTTCACCGCTGTCTGTACATATGCACACTCTCGTCTCTCGATCGCCCACTCGCATGTGCTCTCTTTCTCTCTCACTCTCGCTGTCCTTTTGTCTCTCTTTCGCTTTCGCCCAGTTGGATGAATGATGTTCAAACTAGAGATGTTCCGATACCAGTATCGGTATCGGCTCCGATACTGCCTAAAACGCTGGTATCGGTAAGTACTGGAGTTTATACACCGATCCGATACCACGTAATAAAGCCCTAAAGAAAATCTACGTTAAAGTAGTTTATTTATGTTGTTTTTCCGTTACAACTGACAGTGAAACTGCAGAATAAAAGAAGGTTCTGGGGCGTTCATTGTTCATGTTTCAGAAAGAGTTTAACCTGAGCCAGACTGACAACAAAGATAGAAATAATATCACATCCATACAGAGATAGTAGTACACAGTTGTTATAACATAATAAAATATATGACACACTGGTATCAGATCAGTACTCGGTATCGGCCGATACGCAAGTTCAGGTATCGGAATCGGTATCGGGAAGCAAAAAATGGTATCGGACCATCTCTAGTAACGCCGTCATCATTGAAATACTTTCCGTTCCTGGTAGCAAAACCAGTTCACCAAAGTTGGGCAGCCTCCAATCTGCGTCCAACTCGGTCAGGAGGAGGGTGGTAAACTAGGGTCGGCTGCTCTGCGTTGACCCATTCATATAGAGCCCCGACGCAGGTTTGAACCGCGTCACTGTGTCTCTCTGCATAGGGCACTGTTCTAGTTGTAATTGGTTAGAGCAGATCTTCAACAGGGGGGTCTCCAGAGTTACTGCATTGGGGTCACCAAGTGATGATTTTTTTTTTTTTTCAGAACTTAAAACATGTCTGAAAATATAGGCTACATAAACATAAGTCCAACATATTAATAGCAAAGATAAATCGGCCTATTGTGTGATTTATTTTCATTTACGCAGTATTGATGGCAGGCTTACTAGCCTGTAGTTAAGGTAGCCATCCACAGATACAGTTAAGCTTCAAGGATTCGCTGTGCTACATGTATGATTAACATTAAAACATAATGTATAAATATATATGAATATGTCAATTATTATTTTAATAGCTTCGTATTGTAGGGCACCATTAGAAAAAGGTATGTATAAAGGCTTTAGGCTGCCCTACAAGTTATCGTAGGCCCAGTTTAATGTTCAACTCAATTTTATATAATATATGTAGTAGGGGGCCCCTGCTCTGTCTCTCTTTCAGGTTAGGCATTCTTGGTAGCCTGACAAGTCAGACCCACATCCAGATGTTGGGTCTGGGAGCTCACTATTGGCAGGGCTCAATCCAAGGGGCGGGATAAACGGTTGTCTTTCAAATTCCTCCGCACGCAATAGGACAGCGCTACAACCAAGCAGAGCAACGCTAGTTGATAGATTCAACTTTTGCCGTATCCGGTCGGCAAAACTGCGAACACATCTTCCTTTTCTCAAAGAAAAGCTGAACTCCAAGTCTTCCAGAGTCGCGGCCAAAGCCGATTCCAAAGACCGCTGTTCGTCAGCAGCAGCCATAAGCCCGCCCACCGACTCTAGACACAATGTGATTGGCCTGACCAGAATTTGGTTTTTCCAGCTCGCAAGCCAACAGAGAGACTGACCCTGGCTGCAAATTACATTTGCTGCCGCTAGGGTGCGTCTAGATTTCTAGGCTAGGTCCTTGGCCTAAAAAACGTTGAAGACCCCTGGGTTAGAGGGTTCATGGATTACTATGAACAGGAAACTACTACTGCGCCATTACTGACCTAAATCTCTGTGTTCCTCGTGCAGGAGAGAAACCGTTCTCGTGCCTCCACTGCAGCAGGGCTTTTGCTGACCGATCCAACCTGCGAGCTCACCTCCAAACCCACTCGGAAGTGAAAAAGTACCAGTGTGCAAGCTGCTTCAAGACCTTCTCTAGGATCTCACTGTTAGCCAAGCACCAAGAGGCTGGCTGCCCGCTGTCCTGACTGTGAACGTCTTCCTGCTCCAAAATACTCTTCTGTAGAGTCTCACTGAACAACCGTGTCTTTGAAACAAAAACGGGCTAGGTTTGCACAGCTTGGTGTGTGGATCACAAAACCTGCATAGCATAGAGCTACCATCTGACAGCCCTGTTCTTCATCAAAACAATTATTTCACAGAGTTTGACAAAATATAATCTGTAACTTGCTGTCAGAAACCACTTAGTTACTTAAGTGTATATGTGTCAAACTAACATGTATTTTGAAGTGTTTACAATGTTGCACAGATTGAGTCAGCATGAAGCAGCCACAAATGTATTTAAATGTTCATTTTGCTAACGGTAATGTTAGAACTGACCCCCCACATCACCCCCACACAATAATAACAGGAATGATGTGTCACACATTATCAGGCTGTGTCATGCTTTAAAACATAGACCTCACAGTCATGCTTTGTGTTGTTTCATTCACTGTGACAGAGAGGGGTGATGGTGGTGAGCAGAGGAGATGTCTGTGTTAGATGTGTTACTGAAAGAAGATTACGGAGTCTTTCTTCAATTTGCTTATTCTCAACCATCTCCGCTGTCATCGCAAACTTGTTGGAGAAAACACAACAGCCCAGTCACAGTTCTTAGTTAGTCGTTAGTCCCCGTGGGTAGTTAACAGTACATGTATCAGGAGGTGCACTTTAGGTACAGTGTCGACTATGGCACATGGCGTATGTGCACAAGCGCCATTGCTGTGTCTTAACCACTTAAAGGGTAACTACCATTTTTTTGTGACTGATGGGAACAACAATCTTTGACATTGGTCCAGTATTAAGAGAGATCTCTGCAGTCGGCAGCGGAGAAACAAGCTACAATGTAAGTTAATAGAACAATTGTCCAGCTTGTATTTACCTTCACGAAAAGTGCTCGTTTTGCCGCTGACAGGCTCAGATTAATATTCTAAGTGTCTGACAACATTATGGAAAGGATTTCTAAGGAGGTCGACCTTTCTGTTAAAGAGTAAGATCCTTTTTTTAAACATTAAAACATCTGTGAAATTGCGTTCGCTAAACCCACCAGACTCCATGTAAATAAACAGTTATTTTAGCATCGTAAAACACACTTCATTCAAAGTCGACAGAAACTAAATAAAACTATGAAAAGACGTTTTGAGTCGTCTTTCCACTTTTCCAACCATCACAACTCTAGTTTTGGTTGAAATAAACAGTTTACTGATTTACATGTGAAAATATGTTGGATCTATAGACGCTAAAAGTATTGTTTTTTTAAATGGAGTCTGGTGGGTTTAGCACTAGTGACTTCAGAGCTGTTTCTGGTTAAACAGAAAGGTCTCAGAGGTTTTAAAGGTCTATCTCTGAAGGGATCCTTTCCATAATGTTGTCAGACACTTAGAATAATAATCTGAGTCTGTCAAAACAAAGCAACGAGCACTTTTGTGAAGGTAAATACAAGCTGAACAGTTGCCCTATTAACTTACATTGTAGCTTGTTTCTCTGACTGCCAACTGCAGTGATCTCTCTTAATACTGCACCAATGTCAAAGATTGTTGTTACCATCAGTCACTTAGACACAAAAACATAGGAAAATAGGGTGTTACTGTTTTAAAGTTACCTTTTAAAAGTGTGATTACATTTTTTTTTTCTTCAACCTGGACCCTATTTTTTCCATGCACTGGTCACTTAGACAAGTGACTAATGTGAGCAAAGATCTTTGGGATTGGTCCAGTATTGAGCGAGAACGGTGTAACCGGGCGGAATGTAATCATATAGGGCAAATTTGTAACCTTACTACCATCCACTAAAAGTGCTGTTTTTGCCGCTGACAGGCTCAGATTATTATTGTAAGTGCCTGACACCATTATGGAAGATATCCCTACAGAGATAGACCTCTTTTTTTTTTTTTTTTTTTTTACAAGAAACATCTCCAAATTACCATCACCAAACTCACCAGACTCCATTTAAATAATCAGTACTTTTAGCGTGTATAAGCCCAGCCTGATTTCACAAGTCAATGTGTGAATTAAGGGTTTATGTCAACCAAACCAGAGCTGTGATTGTTGGAACAGTGGAAAGGTGAACCAAGACGGCTTTTCATAGTTTTATTTTGTTTCTGTCCACTTTGAATGAAGTGTTTTACGATGATAAAATTGCTGTTTTTTTTGTTTTGTTTTTTTTACATTAAATCATGCACTTTTAGTGGACAGAAATTGAAGGTGCACAATTGCCCTTTTACTTACATTGTAGCTTTCAAAGATTGTTGTTCCCATCATTAGACACAAAAATACAAAAATACCCTTAACGCACAACCATAAGTCAGTTCAGAGGAGTATTATGTATGGGCGACACCTTAAAGTCACCCTAACAAACTGCTGAAGGGATGTTTACATTTCCTTAGTGACTCAGACTTAGTAAGACTTGGTGATCAAAGTCAAATGAACTATTAAAACTAAATACTGAAAAAAAACACCAAACTCAAGAGGTGGCCATGTTACAGTTATGAAGCACAGGTCAGGCTTCTTTCTCATCAGTTGAAGTAGCAGACTGAGTATTCAGTTACATTAGCTTAGTATTGAATGACATCACGATTATTGTACATGCTGTGTAATAAAGTTTTGTTTCTGCAAAGACGTTTGAAAATATTTAAAATTGAGTACAATTTTAGAAGTACTAGAAATAACGTTCTGCTCTGTTAAAATGCTGCATGTATGCGTTTGTATTTTAAATGCATGTTGACTTTATAAAAAATAAATCCTTGCCTTTTCATGTACTTTTTCAGTGTTTGACAACCTGGCAGAACAAATGAAGGACAGAGAGTCATCTTTTTTTTAAAGAATTTTTTTGGGCATTCCACCTTTAACAGACAAGACAGCTCAGACATGAGGGGGGAGAGAGAAAGGGAAGACGTGAACCCTGGACCTTCTGCGTCGAGGAATAAACCTCTATATACGTGCCCTGCTCTACCAACTGAGCTAACCAGCCACACAGAAAGTCACCTTTACACTGGAAGTGATAAATCCAAACTGTTCATTGTAAACAAATATAATTTCACGTTCATTCTCACCAGAATTAATCTTGTGTCTCCTTAAAACATTTCCAAACCTTTTTGCTTAAGCGTGGTGTGCATGTGGCGGTGCTGGCTCAGGTGGTAGAGCGGTTGCCTACCACTCGGAAGGTTGGTGGTTTGATCCCTGGCGCTGCAGTTCCATGTCAAAGTGTCCTTGGGCATGACATTGAACCCTGAATTGCACAGTGTGAATGGTTCTTGTACTATGTTAAAGGTGTACTATGAGTTCATTTTCGTCTCAAATCGTAGGCATCTCTCCTTGATCTGTAGCCACACACATAATTTCCATTTTTTTAATGAATTACTGGACTAAGTCTGGGTAATGAGCTGCCAGAAACTTTTCTGTTATTTTACGGATTATTTACGGTGTAAGTAAAGTAACTTTGGCAACTCTTAACAGGAATCCAACCATTATAAAGTGCTGTGTAGTCATATAGCCGTAGCTGCATTAGTTTTCAGGCTTAATTTACTAGCGTATGATTATGAAAACCTTTGGCAAGAAAATGAAACGTAATCTAATACATTTTAATTGGAAACTATTGGAGCACAGAGTTAGATCGGGCCGTGAAACTCAACTTTAAGAGGAGTAGCATTTGAAAGTGGAGTAAGTTTTAAGGCCCTGACACACCAACCCGACGACCGACCGTCAGCAGAAAAGCCAGTCGCACTGGTCAGTCGGCTCCCCTAGTTGGTCCAAAAAGTGCCTCGGAACACACCGAAGCGACGCCGACTTAAGCGTACGTTCTGCGTGTGCGCGAGACGTGATACGTCTCCATAACAGCAGGCGGCAGTAATCTGTATTGTCGCCCAAAAAATTCAAAACCCAGACATGACGAACGCATCACATGGGTCTGGCTTCTCTAGCCGATAGTAATGGCGGCTTGTTCGAAATACAATCTCTTATTTTACGAAGATAGTTCACCGAAACGTGTTTCTGAAAACATTTGAAGAGAGAAATAGGCCGTGCAGTTGCTGAATCTGTCTTCATTTCAGATCAACAAAGGTCAGTTTAACAGATTTTCGTCAGATTTTGAGAGGCGTTCATCACTCATCCCACTCGCACTCCACCAATCAGATTGGTCATTGAGCCCGACTGCCCACCCTCTGACCCAGCATGTCAGGTCGGCCAAAATGAAGACTGACGACGGCACGGAACACACCGAACAGACTCGAGTCACCGACCTCGCCAGACTGTCAGACAGACGATTATCGGGTTGGTGTGTCAGCGCCTTAAGAGGATTTGAAGATCCTCTCCTCTCCATTAGGTTTCATTGTAAAAATAAATATTTAAAAAGTAAAAATGGTAGAAAAAGTTTAACATTTCCCATTATGTCCTTAAAGGGCTAAAACACTTTATTTGAATGGTTTTTGTAGCTAAAAGTATGCATATGTTCAGTAGGTGTCCAAACAACAACAGAAGTAGAATAAGTCTAAATAATAATACAAGCATGAATAACAATGAATACAAAGCCCTGTTTATGCTTGTTTATCCATTTATGAATGTCCTCGAGACAATTCATAAGAGAGAAAAATTCATTGAAAGTATGAGGGTGAGGTAAACCTGGGAATCGTCTGCGTTAAAATGGATGTGTTATCTTGTGAGATGTCCTCATGGCAGCATGTAAATAGTAAACAGACAATGCGCCGTTTAAAAAAATGAAATGATCAAAGTTTTTCCACCAGCAGCAGAGATACACGACTTGCTGTCACAATGCTGCAAACACTTGCCCTGCCCTACACCTGTACTACGAATCTGAGCACCTGTTGCCCACCAGAATGGCTCTGTTATGATGTAATGGAATGCTATGAACAGTAACAGTCTGTGGAACACGGTCTAAATCTTCCCAACCACTCAGCCAGGTTCATTTTCAATACACACAGATGCTATTCTGACTCCCTGCAGGCCTATAAATACATGGAAAGCTGTTATATTAGGCATGAGGGCAGCTCTCATCTCTCAGTGTGTCAGTAATACAAGACAGCGATGCCGGATTTAGCTGCTGTCAAGACATGAGGACTATTTTAAGGCTACAATATTAGGCCAATGGATACAGTGTGTGTGTGTGTGTGTGTGTGTGGGTGATAGGTAAGGGAAGTAATAGACATGATGGCAATCAGATTATGTTGGTATGTTCCACAGTGGATGTGGGAGTGTTTCCATAAAGTCCCTCACCACAGGCCTCTGATGCCCTGCAAATGACACTTACACTTGTTACCAAGACATCTGCCAATGTGTGCAACAGGGTGGGTACTTGTGCTTGTGTGCGCTAATTAGGGTTGAAGGATGAAGAAGGTCAGATGCTGTGGTGAAGTCAGATGAGGGGAAGCAGGGGGAACATTTAAGGTCGTGTTTAAGGCTTTATGAATCACAGTGACACGAATGTTGACTTTTAAAATGACAATTCAGAATCAGAATCAGAATCAGAACAAATGTGGACATTTGCTTCTTGTACTTACAAGGCAGATTTCTTGTTAAGTACTTACTTGGCAATAAACCTGATTCTGATTCATTGCGTAGGCATAAAATGTTGTGGCTCGTGTATACAGGCAGGCGCCATCTTGGGAAAGCAGCCATGACCAGTCGAACGACGAACGCCGGGCAACCAGTAACCAGTAACATAGCTCAAGCACGGCGTTCGTCGTGACGGTTTTCCCAAGATGGCGCCTGCCTGTATACGTGAACGCTACTGTCTTTCTAAACTATCTTTATAATAAACTGTCTGTACAAGTTCTCAATGCTTCTGTTTACATGTAGGGACCCTCATTATGCTAACGTGGAAGTGTGGTTAGTGGTGTAGAAATAGCGTTTTCTTTTTACTTTACCAGTGCCCCGACGACTAGCATTATAAGCTAATTAGCTAATTAGCTTATAACGCTAGTCTAGTCTAGTTTTAGCACAAACCGCTAATTGCGCTAAAACTGGTCACATTCAATTAGCATGAAAACAAATCCCAGAGAACGGTCGACTCGGTACACGTTATTAACCCCTAGGTTCATTTTATAGGGGAAAGATTGTGTAAACAAGTCCTGTCCTCATGTACCTTTTCAATATTTAACTCAGACTATGTTTTTTTCCTAACCTTAACCAACAATAAGAATGTTTATCATGCTTCGGTTGCTACAGGCAGATATTGTGGGGAAAACTACTGAAATGTGACGTGCAGATGCGCTCAGTATGCACATTTTGCAATAATTTTACATTCATTGAAAATGTAATGCAGGTGGCATTGTTTTAAATCAAATGTGCATACATACATCTACTTGCCATAACCAAAAGAGTATCCAGTAAACAACCTTCAGTGTGTACTCCCAATAGTGCCGTCTTGGAAGCCTTCCTCTGCAAGGTAACCTCTAGTATAAATAATAAATGCCAGAAGTTCATCAGCCTAAAACGTGACCTGAAAACATGTAAACAGTTTTGCTGTGCTTATGAGCAGATTTTTGCTTCCGCAGAGTTAGAAAATATGGGTTAGGGTTAGTAGGGTATACCTTTTAATAGTCCAGGTACACACAAAATATGCAACGGTGATGCTCACGTGACAGCCATTTGACTTAGAATACATGTGGTAAAAACATAATATATCACAACATCTATTCCACATGGGGCACACTCAACAATGCCGTCATCAGCGTCATTTTTCTGTAGGTGAAGTGAGAGAAGAATGGGTGATTTATTATGGTGGTGTATCGACAGAGAGGAGAGATGGAGCTGGATATATCTGTGCACTCGCTGTGGAAAAGGAGCTCAGTGAGGTGCTAACATTTCCAACTATGCCAAACCAAGCCACTACACCCCCGCCTCTTTTTCCACCACAACTGGAAGAGTGTGTGTGTGTGTGTGTGTGTGTGTGTGTGTGTGTGTGTGTGTGTGTGTGTGTGTGTGTGTGTGTGTGTGTGTGTGTGTGTGTGTGTGAGAGTATGTGTGAGTGTGTGTGTGTGTGTGTGTGAGAGTATGTGTGTGTGTGTGTGTGTGAGTGTGTGTGAGTGTGTGTGTGTGTGTGTGTGTGTGTGTGTGTGTGTGTGTGTGTGTGTGTGTGTGTGTGTGTGTGTGTGTGTGTGTGTGTGTGTGTGTGTGTGTGTGTGTGTGTGTGTGTGTGTGTGTGTGTGTGTGTGTGTGTGTGTGTGTGTGAGTGTGTGTGTGTGTGTGTGTGTGTCTTTGCAGTCGTCATATCTCTGTACAGATTGCAGATAGTTTTAGTTTAGAGATATCTGTCTTTGAGATTTCTGCCTTCACTCCAACACAATGGAGGCGGATGGAATTCCATGTGTGGTGCTCACTATGAATAATCCACAAATTCTATTTCTGGGGACAGAAAACCCAACCTACCTGCATGCAGAGATACCACAAACCCAATAAAGCTGCATTATCGGATTTTTATTTACTTGGGGAAAACTGATTAAGCTCTAAACCCAACGTCTTTATAAAATCATTATGACAAAAGGAAAATTATTAAACAGTAAATGAATATTAAATTAGGAGAGTATTGAAGCTGTAGTGCGTAACTTTATGATATTAATTAACGTCCGTTCCATTCAAGCCATCGCCAAATGAGTTGCTACAAAGCTAATTAAGACTATCAGCTCCACACAACTCTCTCTGGATTTCTCAGTCTGACTATGTTCAGAAGATTGTGGCGTCCGGCGACTTTCCTGCTCAGAAACTGGAGTGAAGATAATGACCTCTTCTGAAGAGTCCATGTTTTTTTAATCCTCCGTGTCCTCCTTGGCTACTAGCAACTGCTTGGACTAGGGGTGAGGGCGGTGTGCGATCACGGAAGGCTTGTATCATGTGGACGCACCGACAGTTTTGTTGTCATTACTTAGAATTCCTCATGGGGGCGAAAGAAACTACGCACTATAGCTTTAATAATAATGTCTAATATCTGATTAAAGCTGCAGTAGGTAAGCCTTATAAAACTAACTTTCTGTCATATCTGCTGAAACTGACCCTATGTTCCAGTAGAACTACATGAAGCAGGTCATTTAAAAAAGAATCCGGCTCCTCTGGCTCCACCTACAGCCTGGAGTGAGATTTGCACACTCCCTGTTCAGATGCACCAATCGGGGGGGTGTCTAACTCCGTGTCAATCACTGCGAATGCACATGCATTCATTCTCCCTTGTGGGGGGAGGGGCTTTTGAGACAGTTTTGGGCTTTAGCAGAAAGGGGGGAGGGACTGAGAGGTTGTGGATGTTCACATTTTTTGGCTAAGTCCTGGATCTTCCCAATCCTACCTACAGCAACTTTAACTACAACCAGCTAATATAAAAATGACTATTCACAAATCTTACTTACATTTACTCCCCAACTACAATTTTGCCCAAACCATTTGACAAAGACTGTATAAGTGTATGACCCTAGTGTATGATACCATAAATAAAAATGAATTGAAATTGACCTTATTTTTGACCTCATACAACATTGAATTGCAGGTAGATGATTAATGTATCGACTTTTTTTTTTTTTTTTTAGATTATGTTTTAGCATTTTTGCCTTTATTGGACATTAAACAGGCAGACTGGAAACGGGGCAGGGTTAGAGGGGTATGACACGCAACCCAAACCCAACTGGCGACGTTGTGGTTATGTGGCATGCACTGTAACCATTTGGCTACCAAGGCGCTCCTGGTGCCCATTTCTAGACCACATAATAAAAATACAACTACTATATTTTCAGTGTTTTTTTAATTTTATTTAACGGGAAAAGAAAAGAAAATGCTACAAAACATCGTAATAATGTTTTGATAAAAACCTCAAGCAGTGCAACAGCTGGAAAGTCGGGACATTATTATCAGCTGCTTTTAATGTTTGATTAATGTGTGAATTTTAGGTTGTGAATTTTCGTAGTATGTGTATTTCCTTTTAAAAAGTGCCTTTGAGTGTTGCAAAAAAAAAAAAAAAATGCATTATAATTATTATTATTATTAATTCCAGCAGTAGTGTCACTGCAAGCACTTCTTATTTGTGTTATAACTATGTAAAGAAAGAAAGCATATTAAAGGTTAAGAAGGTTAAGAAGACCAGCAGGATAAAATCTTGGGTGGGGAAAGTGAAAGAGCAGCGCTTGTCCCACCCTCATTACCACCACTGAGGTGCCCTTGAGCAAGGCCCTTAACCTCCAACCTCTCCAGTGGAGCTGCCCAGTGGCCAGCAGGTCAGACTGTGGTTGTACTGGGCAGCTTCCAGGTATGAATGTGGAACTGTGTGACTGTGACAGGTCGTCATTGCAAATGAGAAATTGAAGAAGAAAAAGGTAAACAACGGCAGAACTGGCAGCAGCATTGCCGTCAATGCTTCGATTTGATTGGATGACCTACTTGGTGGGATCAAGCCTTTCATTCACCATAAAAGAACTCATCTTAACCCAGTAAGTTTACAAGAGAGACCTGCAGTCACTCTGAGAGTCCTGGCATCCGGTTGTCCTCGAACTCCTCCATGCTTCCTGTTTCCGCTTTGTCGTGCGCCGCTGAAAAAAATAAAGTGGTGCGCGACCTCTGGTAGTGTGCTATAAATCCTGGTGCGCCAGCGAGATCTACATCATTTCGACGTCACATTGGCCACCTCGGGTGCGGCTAGTATACCGCACGTTTCAGAGCGACTACTGAAAGCCCAAAAATCTGCATAGGGAGGTTGGTTGGGGTGGTGGATGGATCGAACAACACAGGACTTTCACCCAGGAGACTGGGGATCGTGTTCCGCGTGTCACGTTTCCTAAACCCAACCTTCCCGTTCTTCTTTACCTAAACCCAACCGTCCTGTTCTTGTCCCGCGTGTCATGGAAACGTAAGCCCACCCACGACCTTTTCCTTCCTTAACCTAACTGCGTCAAAAGTGACACCGATAGTCCCGACCAAACACGTTTAGATAAAGCGCGTTTAGATATGACGCTAAAGGAGACTTTTAGCGCCAATAACAACGCCACAGGCACCTGACCTAGCGTCCGTATTTTAAGTGATGGGAGTGAGAATGTGTTGCCCATACTCACAAAATGAAACTAAAACACATTAAAACTAAAACACATTAAATCCAGCCTTCCTGCCAACCTTGCCCAGCTCCAATATGCCTAGAGCACACCGATCAACAGAAGACCTTGACCAGAAGGGGACGTACGTTGGAATGCTTTTCATTGATTACAGCTCGGCTAGTCTCGCATTGCCACACCTTCCTCCACGGTGCCAGAACACCAAACAAACATGGACCCTAATGTCGTTTGATTCAATTTTAATGAACTGAAAAATGTAATTGCAATAATTTTAAAGAATATAAATCTATATTGTCAATGCAAAGTATTTTTAACCCTCACAAGACCAGCCTTGTCAGCATTCATCCCAATTTCATTTCTTTCACATGGCCTTAGTCCTTCACTGAATGTCAGCTCTGGCGTTGCATAAAGAGCATTCCCAGTCATTTCAAATGATTATGACCACAAAAACATCATTGAAATAAAAGAAATGGCACATGCTGCCCATTTAGATAAAGTACTCATTTAACAAATATTCAAATGTTTTTTCACACGCAAAAAAAGAAACTACTGTTACATTTTCTGTCTAATAACTTCAAACTCCTGTAACCTTTAACAATTCACAAGATCTTTTTTTCACAAAACACTCATTCTGCAAAGAAATTGAATTGCAAAAACATGAAACAAGAATTGAGATTACATAAATAAAATTCCAATTGTTATTAGAAGAAATGATGACTCATGGAACCCAGGTTCCCTCTTCTATTTTCTTCACAAGCTGCCTCCGTAGAGAGCATGACTTCCATATGTACTGTATGCGTGTTTCAGTATGGCTCTCAATGCTCTGCATATCTGGAGAAGGACTGCCATCTATTGGTTACACTGTGTGTGTGTGTGTGCGTGCGTGCGTGCGTGCGTGCGTGCGTGCGTGTGTGTGTGTGTGTGTGTGTTCTTGTTTAACTATATTAATGGGGTCCAAAAACCAGGAGTACAGTATACTTGTGGGGTCCGGACAGCTTTGTGGGTCCAAAATGCTGGACCCCACAAGGTTAAAGGTCTGTTTGAGGGTTAAGACTTGGTTTTAGGATTATGGTTAGAATGAGGTTCTGGTTAGGGTGAGGGTAAGGGTTAAGGTTAGGCATTTAGTTGTGATGGTTAAGGTTAGGGTAAGGGGCTAGGGAATGCATTATGTCAATGACGAGTCCCTACAAAGATATTGAAACGCACTGTGTGTGTGTGTGTGTGTGTGTGTGTGTGTGTGTGTGTGTGTGTGTGTGTGTGTGTGTGAGAGAGAGAGAGAGAGAGAGATCAGCAACTGAAGTTTGTAAATCAACTTCATCATCCCAGAAAGTTTGCAGACACATATCTGATGATCATGTGTGATTATAGTCCAATGTTTTGAAATGGAAACAATTTCCAAAATATATATCTTTTCATATTCCTCTATCTTGGCCGATGGATCATAAAAGTATTCCTTGTAGCAATAGCCCAAGAAGCAGATAGCAGTATCCAGCACTTCCATCTTTTCTGATTTTTTCCCCCAGCTATCTACAGATAGAAAGAAATGTTGATAAGCGCAATGTTCACATCAATACAAAATAGAAACTGTCTGACTTTTTCGTCATAAAATGACGAATGTTAGGACATGACAAATTCATTTGGTGCATTTTGATCTGTTGAAGCTGCTCGTGTGTCATCTCTTAAATGATAACTACCATTTTTTTTTCAACCTGGACCCTATGTTCCTATGTTTTTGTGTCTAAGTGACTGATGGGAACACCAATCTTTGACATTGGTTCAATATTAAGAGAGATCTCTGCAGTCGGCAGCGGAGAAACAAGCTACAATGTAAGTTAATAGGACAATCATTGTCCAGATTGTATTTGTATTGTCATTTTGCTGCTGACAGGCTCAGATTAATATTCTAAGTGTCTGACAACATTATAGAAAGGATTTCTAAGGAGGTCGACATATCTGTTAAAGAGTAAGATCCTTTTTTTAAACATAAAAACATCCGCGAAATTGCATTCGCTTAACCACCAGACTCCATGTAAATAAACATAAATTTCCACTAATCCAACCATCACAACTCTAGTTTTGGTTGAAATAAACATAGTTTACCGATTTACATGTGAAAATATGTTGGATCTATACGCGCTAAAAGTATTGTTTTTTTAAATGGAGTCTGGTGGGTTTAGTGCTAGCGACTTCAGAGCTGTTTCTGGTTAAACAGAAAGGTCTCAAAGAGGTTTTAAAGGTCTATCTCTGAAGGGATCCTTTCCATAATGTTGTCAGACACTTAGAATATTAATCTGAGTCTGTCAGCGGCAAAACGAGCACTTTTGTGAAGGTAAATACAAGCTGGACAATGATTGCCCTATTAACTTACATTGTAGCTTGTTTCGCCGCTGCCGACTGCAGAGATCTTACTTAACACTGGACCAATGTCAAAGATTGTTGTTCCCATCAGTCACTTAGACACAAAAACATAGGAAAATAGGGTCCAGGTTGAAAAAAACGGTAGTTACCCTTTAAGGTCTCTCCTCAGTACCACTGGGATGGACAGTGATAAACAAGCTATGGCTCATTTGTATCAGATGACGGCTTGGGAAGCCTCCGTTTGGTGTTGCCATGTCAGAATTATGACTGAAATACCAATTTATCATTTAAACATTTGGAACCAGTTCATCACGGTATTATAACTGGGGTGCTGAACTATAGCTGCCCACTGCTCCTAATTAGTTAGGATGGGTTACATGCAGAAGATACATTCCTTGTATGTGTAAATGTGTTTGGCATATTATTATTATTATATTACTATTAGTATATATTATATTATTATATACATTATTATATTGACATCATAGTAAACAGGACAGACTGCTGGCTGTTTGTCTCCATCAGCTCTTTTAACTTGCAAGCTGGTCAGGGATCCGATTAAAGGTCACAAACATATTTTCAGCTCCTGACGCCAACAAGAGACTGAAGTGCATTGAATGATGAATTCAATCTTTTCACAAGAGTAATGGGTTAGTATAAAAACCTGATTATTCTGCGAATGCTGCTCCCTTTGGAGTCTGGCAAGCTGCCGTTGACCGACTCCACTCACTTTAAGCTTTCATGGCTACATTTTGTGAGTGAGCCCTCAGGCAAAGCACGGCGATGACAATGAGCCAAGGAAACCAGGGGTTTAGGTGTGTGTGTGTGTGTGTGTGTGTGTGTGTGTGTGTGTGTGTGTGTGTGTGTGTGTGTGTGTGTGTGTGTGTGTGTGTGTGTGTGTGTGTGTGTGTGTGTGTGTATGCGTTTTGGTTATAGACAGTGCTAAGAGGCTAGGACAGGCTGAAGGGCCAGAAAACAAATGTGGATACGGTTCTATCTAGACCTATACTGGGTGTCTACATATAATAATAATAATAACTTTTATTTATATAACACCTTTCACAAAACCCTAGGAGACTTTACAGAATTACTGTGGCTAAGCTAAAGGAGGTTGTAGGCTGTGGTGAACAGCTGGTGTTTGAGGAGTTTTTTTTAAAGATGTCCAGGGAGGTAGTATTTCAGATATCTGCAGGGAGGGGGTTCCAGAGGGGTGGGGCTGCATCACTAAAGGCTCTGTCTCTGAAGGTACAGAGTCTGGTGTGGGGAACGGAGAGCAGGCCAGCGTCTGTGGACTGCAGGTTTCGGGGTGGGGGTGTATGGATGGAGGAGGTCGGAGAGGTACTGTGGGGCCAGGGCACGGAGGGATTTGTAGGTGAGAAGGAGGATTTGATATGTGATGAGGGACTTAATTGGGAGCCAGTGAAGGTGGGCGAGGGTTGGGGTGATGTGCTGCCAGGTCTTGGTGTGGGTGAGGGCCCTGGCGGCAGAGTTTTGGACCTCATCGGCCTACCTGGTAAAGGTTGAATATATACTAGAGCCTGTCTAGGGTTTTGCTGTGGACCCCAGACAGGACTCTACTGTGCAGGGTGTATACAGGGTGCGATTTGTGAAAAAAGCAGAGGGGGGGGTTTGATCATGCACGACAAAACAAAACATGCAAGAATTAAATCCCCATTCCAATACCATGGATTTAGCGCCACTCGGCCGTGCACGCCGAAACACTTACGCACTTCAATATTTAATGGAAAATAAAGTCAAACTGAAATAGCACAGCATGGTGTCAACATAAAACACAGCGCTTTCAAGCCAGGGAGCGGCAAAAACCCGGTTCTCGTTTCTCGGGAGTGATTTAATCCAAATCCGCATAACGCTCACTTTTTCTGGCTAAACTCCACAACCACGGCCCCTGAAAGGACCGTCATCTGGCGGTGTCTGTACCCGGCTCACAGTCACCTACTGGCGGCTAAACAACTGCCGCTGGTAGCCGGCGTCCTGGAGCTCTGTAGCAGCTAAATACAACCAGCAACTGCTGCTCAGCTTTGATCCTTCTATGCATAGACTATGAATATGTTACAGACCTTTACTTAAAAACACTTCTATTTTAAGTATATATGGTCTTGGCGATTGGTGAAGTAGCATTGATCACTTTGTGCGGGGTGGGGGTATGTTTGTCATGGGCATGGACGTGGGCAGAAGACACATCTCAGGGATGTGGAAAGTATAAATTGGGCTCAAGCCTGCCCTAAATATTTATGGAAATATATACGCTGATGCTCTTTTGTAATTTACTTTTTTTTTTTTTTTTTTTAATGCAGTAGCAAACATAAAATAAAGGTTATTTTGGAGAGGGAGGGAGCGAGATAGACTGCTGTGGGACGGGGGCCTTTAGTTTCACAGTGGTGTGGTGCAGCAGAATGTGCGAAGCTGGCAGTAATGGGACTGAAAAGGTTGAGCTCATTAAAAAATAGTGAGCCAGTTGGGGTCGTCCCTCTGCCAGCCATCTGAGCTACCAATATCATAAACCTTGGAGTACGTCACTGAGATCCATCAGCCTCCAGACAAACTCATACCTCCAGCTGACAGTTATTTAAGTCCATCATCTTAGAAATGTGTATTATTTTTCTTAAGTGGTTTATTTAACAAGTTCCATTTGTGTGTGCATACAAAATAACAATAGAATAAGATAAAATATATTGAAATATAAAATCTCTAACTTATAAGAATTCAAAGCCCTGAATAATATATTCCTGTTCATATGACGGGGTTTAGTAACTGAACACGGAGCTTAAAGATCTCTTTCAAAATACCGCTAGGATCTTTCTGTCAGTAGGTTTATACGTCAATCCATTTATCAAATGTCTCATATAATAACATGTAGGGATGTAACGATGCACTCAACTCACGATTCGATACAAATCACGACTTTAAGTTCAGGATTTCGCCGTTTTTTTACCGAATGAGCTATAGACAAATGAGTGAAAAATATTCCTTTATTTATATAAACTGAGCAAAACAGATGTGTCCTCTTATCAAAAGCGCAACTGAAATTGTATTTCATCCTAAACAACAAAAAATGATTACCGGTATGAGATATCTAAAACAAATCCCACGTCAAAATAACTAAATAAATAGAAAAGAAATATCTTCAAATACATAAACTAAGAAGACGTAGTGACGTCTGAAGTCAAAGAAGTAAAATCAAAAGTAGATCACGCCCTAGGCTGTTTAAAAATTGCATCGCAATTCTTTTTTTTTTTTTTTATCTGAACCGGTTGTAATTTTTACAAATTTATATTGATTTTGAGCGCCTGGGTAGCTCACCTGGTAGAGCGCGCGCCCATATGCTTATGCCCATGCATACTCTCCTCGGCACAGCGGCCTTCGACTCCGACCTGTGGCCCTTTGCTGCATGTCATTCCCCCTCTCTCTCCCCTTTCATGTCTTCAGCTGTCCTATAAAAATAAAGGCCTAAAAACATGTCCAAAAAAACTAAATATATATTGATTTTTAACCGATTCACGATGCATCGCTACATCCCTAGTGAATTACAATCTGTTGTTGCTACACAACATTGTATTAATGGGACAACTGTCAGTCTGTGCTACTGTGTTGTCAGGCAGAATATTCATGAAGTTCGAGGGAGCCAGCGTGGCAGTGTGCAGCAGCACAAACACCCAGGTTACCGCAGTGAAACTAGAAGGCCACATAATGGGAGGAGCATGATGCATTCAAAAATCCATGGACTTTTAACCTCTCCATGCACGATGTTCTGGCACCGTCCTCTAACCCAGTGGTTCTCAACCTTTCAGAGTCACGACCCCTCAATATAATGAAGTTGGTGTTCTTCTTCTCTACCCTGACCCACCTTCAGACCCTTATCTGTGTTCCAGGTACTAAACTCAGACAGAAATGTAAAAAACATTCCCCAGTCTAGAATGTTATTTCATTTTTTTTGTCTGGCGACCCCCAGAAATTTTCTTGCGACCCTCTTGGGGGTCCCAAAGGTTGTGAACCACTGCTCTAAACAACTGACCATGACCATTAGAAGATGCCATGGGCAGTACCGTTGCACACTTTGAGCAGCTCAGTCTTGAACTTACAGAGCTAAGCAGCAGGATGAACTCTTCTGTTGTGTATATGGTCAACAAACCTACGTTTCTGACTCCTATTATTTTGTTTTGTCTGTTAAGTGCAAAATACAACACACCAACTCTGAAGCAGTTGCATCCATTTGGGGAGATGACTAGAGGAGCTATTTATTCATTGTATTTTATTAATTGTACCTTTGCAAAATACTTCCTAATTAGCCCTTGTGTGCTAGCTACTGTATGTTAACTCATCAAAAAAAAAGTGCCTGTTCAAACTTGCACAATGCAGACTAATCTGTAGAATAAGTTATTCACAGTGAGTACCAGCAATAAGGAACTCCTAACAAGTGACTAGTGGCCACTGACGAGGGTTTAAGAGTCAGCAGGCTTCAGGATGTTTCACACTCACACACAAGACATTTGTTTAATGGAGGTAGCCCTTCATGCTGTGGTGGTCCAGATGATCTGAAGATGTGAGTGGACGGACTGTTTCCAAGCTGTAAAGTGGTATTTTAACGTAGTTTATGTTAAACACCCACTGGCAGTGTTGTAGTACTCAAGATCAGTCTTGGTCTCAAGACCGTTCTCGGATAAAGAGGACTCAGGATTTTATTTCAAGACCGGTCAAGACCACAACTGCTGGGATTTCGCTAAGTTGCCTGTGCCTTGTCTGATTTAGGCCTATGTGTTAAAACTTGCAAATGCAACCAATAACTTGACTTATATCTAATTTGAAATTGGTTACCGTAAACCCCCCCCTCTCCCTGCCCTCTTTACACACACTCCCAAGAAAGTGAATGTGGGAGACAGGAGAAGAAGCTCTGGCTGTCTAACACAAATCTCGTCTTGGTCTTGACTCGGTCTCGCCCGGCCTTGGTCTCGGTCTCGATACACTCTGGTCTTGGTGATGACTTGGTCTCGGTTTAGGTGGTCTCGACTACAAACCTGCCCACTGGATCCATTCCAAGCCCACAGAATGTTTTATCTTCAAATCATCAAATCAAATGAAGCAGTAAAGACACGTCCCAACTGCTTTTGTTCTGTAGCGTAGCAAACTGACTGTCCCGCTACCCGAGAGAGAGAAAAAAAAGGAAGTAAGCTTATCACCAAATCCAAACATGGCTGGACTTCTCTGCGATGTGGCTTTCTGTAGAGACTGTGTGAACCTGGCGGGGTCAGCTGTGTCTGTCAGCTGGATAATATCTTCTGAGACGTGAGGAACAGCAGCAGTGCAGAGGGACGAGAGGGGCAGCAGTCATGGTCGAGTTGGTTCTCACGGTGAGAAGATGGTTGTGGTGTGATTGTTGTCAGTTTTCAGCCAGTGACAGTGCCAGAGCTGCCTGCAGGGCTGCTTCTTCATCAATGCTGTAGTCCTGACAAAACACAAAAAGCAACAGCTACTAGTCACTGCAAACCACACAATGCAACCCTAATCGAACTTCCATTATTTAAAGCAGTGATTCCCAACCAGGAGTGCTTCTGCAGTTGCCAGGTAGTACGTGGAAAGATTGGAGAGTAGCTCAACTAATTCCATATTAACATGAAGTCGTCTGTAACACCTGAACACTGCATGTTGCAGTTGCGTAGTGTGTGTGAAAACTAGTTAACAAGCCAGCACAGAAGTTTAGGTAAAATTAATGAATAAATGGTCAAAATAACTAGCTAAAAGTTTAACTATACAGTTTGAATGATTAGCTAAAAGTAAGAGAAACAGTAAACATAGCTACAAGTTGAAATAGTTAGCTAACGGTTGGACTAGTTACCTAAAAGTACTGACAATAACGTTGAAATAGTTATAATGGTTGATAATAGATAAATGGTTGAAACATTCAGCTTCACTCTAAGTAGTAGTAGCCTAGAAGGTTAGTAGTAGTATGATTGCTGACCAAACCAACCTTAATATTGACTGTTTAATTGTATATAAAATTATTGTATGACTTCCTTGAAGTAGAAGTTACACATAATATTTAAAAAGACAAACCATCATGATAGCTATGGACTTACAACAAAGGTGTCATAAGAGAACTTGTGTCTGTGGAGGAGATGCTGGAGGAAGTTGGAGCTCTTATAGCTGGGGTCTCCCCACGGCATGGCTGAACACACCGGACACACCTGGAGATACAACCACACAGCCAAGTTTAGTTACTATGAAGATAAATAGTAGCCTGGTCCTACCAGACTCTGGTCCATTTCCTTTGTCCAGAGAGTCTGGCCTCTCTCCATTGAGAAGTGTTAACGTCCTTGAAGGTGGGTACTCTGTTGAAGTTTAAAACTATTGGATCTGCCCAGAGCCACTCTGGATCTGCCATAACCAATCGCTAACGTTTGGTGGTGACGTATGTTATGCACATGTGCAACAAGAGGGGAGACCATCAAGGCTATTAGCATTAGCAACGCTAGCGTTGGCCTTAGCCAACTCCTTCACCACTAACGGAGCGAGCTGGAAAATCAAACTGTTCCTGAACCCCGTGGGGAGGAGGGCCACAACATCATGGCCACCAACACAACTCAGCAAAGATTGTTCTTGCTCGGGCTTTAACTTCTGGATATTCGGCGGCGTTGCCACAATGGACCAAATGGCTTCGCTCGTATCTTTCTAGCGCACGTCCTCAGCGTCATCGTTCTCAGCCACTCCCTCTGTTCGCTGATTGGACCGGCAAAAATTTTGAAGGCGAAAACCCAAGAATATACCGCAAACCCAGACGGAGTACTGAAGGGAAATGAAAATTAAGTGTAAGTACGTAGGAGGGTGAAGCCAGGCTAGATAAACAGGGCTATGGTTAAAAATGCTAGAACT
The DNA here is from genome assembly GCF_031162955.1 of Sander vitreus. Lineage (NCBI taxonomy): Eukaryota > Metazoa > Chordata > Actinopteri > Perciformes > Percidae > Sander > Sander vitreus. The sequence goes on along the minus strand of NC_135871.1, from coordinate 2,023,537 downwards.
TGAAGAACCAAAATCTGAACTTGTATGTCATACTTTTTTTACTCATACAACATTTTCTGACACTCGTTTTCTGAATGTGAAGTCACAAATAAGTATTCACAAATATGTAGATTGTGTCGACGCACACACCAGCGCACAAGTATAAACATCAGGCCACTTAGGTAGGCTACGGAGAAAGCTCTGCGTGGAGCCTCCGCAGAACTGGAAAACAAGCTTAACACACAAACAAATCATCCTCCTGGAGACTTTTTTTTGTCAAAAGCGACTAGCGACAAATCTAGCGACTTTTACTGGTGTTATTGGAGACTTTTGTGGTGTTTGGAGACTTGAAAGCACGTATCACTCTGCAGTTACTGTGCTCAACGAGCAGCGGGTGCTGCCGTGAGCCCCTCCCCCGTCCAAAAGCCCTCACAGGCGGTCAGTCTCTCAGTAGCCTCGCGCAGCAGTCCCAGCCTGCAGTCAGAGCAGAGAGGAGACACACACCACTCCACGTCCAGACTGCGCACACGCACACATCGTTACATCATAGCCTAAACTTTATTGAAAACACAACTAATCCACATCCAAATTATTTCAAAACCAAACAAAAATGGAGAGATTTCTAGTGAGGACCAACAAGGCAACCGACGCACCACCAGCTGCAAAAAAGCTTGGAAGGTACGATGAAGCCTACCTGGCTCATGGCCCCCCATTAACATCGCCTACCTGCAAGCTTCTGTGAAAAATGCAGATGATATGCCTACTATTAGGCCTAGTAATAATAACAATAATAATAAAGCATAAATTCATATCAGAGGTCTGGTGCCAATTCCCAATTATAGCAATAGCCTAGTGATGATGCTGATGCTGATGATGATGATAATAATAATAATAATAATAATAATGCATGTAACCTCATATAATGATATAGCAATAGTCTAATTATATACTACTACTATACTACTACTACTAATACTAATAATCGTGTGGGCCTAAAAATAATAGCCTAGCCTAGGGCTATCTATCTATCTATCTATCTATCTATCTATGATGGTGTAGTGGGGGTGGCGCCGGGAAGGGGGGGGGCCAACTGCAATGAACCAGCTTTGGGGGGGCCCAGCTTGCAAAAGGTTGAGAACCCCTGGTTTAAAGGTTACGAGAACAAGAAGAGGAAGTTGCAGACAGAGGACCCAACCCTGGTGTGTGGTGTATGAAGATAGCAGTTTAAATTTTACAGTAAAGTTTTACTCATACTTAGTATTCTCTGACTTAAAAAAAGGTGTAGACTGAAGCCTGAGCTTATTGTGCATGTCGAAGTGTCTTTGGGCGAGACACTGAACCCTGAATGGCTCCCGATGCTGCGCCATCGGAGTGTAAATGTGTGTGTGAATGGTTATCTGATGAGCAGGTAGCACCTTGTATTGCAGCCTTGGCCACAGTGTATGAATGTGTGTGAATGTTGCCTGTACTATACTACTATACTATGTAAATCATTAAGACTAGAAAAGCGCTGTATAAATACAATACATTTACATTCATCTCATGGATCTATAACAACTACCATACAAGTATGCTGCTGATTATTTCACAAAGTCACAGTCTCATTGTTCACTGTCACTAGGGAACTGAACTGCATCCACAGAATAAGAGAGTTAAAGTGGACAGTGAGTGCAGAGGATGGTCAGGGGAGTTATAAATCAACATACTACACAATGGTAAGTTGTAATAGCCCTTTTCAAAGAAACAGTCACAAGAGATTAAAGTCAGGAACTGATGTGTGGACTTAATTTTCTCTCATTTTTTCACTCTTCCTTTTTCTCTCCACTTCGCAGTACATTTTTGTCATGTATGCCTTTTTTAGAGAGCAGACAGTGGACAGCAGTCAGGAAAAGAAGGGAGAGAGAGATGAGCATGACATGCAACAAAGGTCCTTGGCCACACTCAAACTGGTGTTCAGCACCTTTAACCCTAACGCCACCAGGGAAGCCTGCTACACACAGGTCAGCTACATGCTGTTGCTTAAACATCAATAACATTAGATTACAGTGTTGTAGTTTCGAAGAACCTCAAATGGTTCCTGGGTTTCTTAAAATGTTTATGCAGTAAACATTGGCTGGAAGCACTTCTGGTGATCTAGGATCAACCGAGTTATTCTAAACAATGTAATCTAGTATACGACAGAGTAGTCTCTTACCACTTTATTAGGGTCATTGCGGTGGCTGTCCATACAGTGCTTCACCAGCTCCTGCTGGTCCAGGTTTCTGGCCCCGCAGAACGGACACGCAAATGTTGACCGGTTTGGAATATTGCTGCATAGGGGACACGCATTACACATAAAGACATGAATTATGACAAGCTTGTAGTAACTAGTGTACACTGTGTACATGTGCAACATATCAAGTATGTTATATTACTATAATCATTACATTCTACTCCTACACTGGACATTAACATGTGAGCACCTTGTCTTTTTTTGATAATTTTGTGGGGCATTTTTGGCCTTTATTTTGACAGGACAGCTGAAGACATGAAAGGGGAGAGAGAGGGGGGGATGACATTCAGCAAAGGGCCACAGGTTGGAGTCAAACCGGGGCTTGCTGTATCGAGGAGTAAACCTCTACATATGGGCGCCCGCTCTACCAGCTGAGCTATCTGGGCGCCCACACCTTCACTTTTTAACAAAGAATAAGGGTTTGAAAGTGCTGTTATGAGCGGGACTCCTGGGAGCTATAGTTGTTAAGATTTGAGTTATTCTCAAAAATAGAGGCATTTAAGAGAGTGGCGAGAAATGTTAATGAAAATAATTCTAATGTGCACATACATTGTTTTGGCATGTAAACTGCATGTTCAGATTGAGTCAGCTCAGCATGGACGTGGCCAAAGTGTGTGTACCTTGGTATAGGTTGGGAGGTGGGGACCACAGGGACAAACTTAGGACAGTTGGCTATCTGCTCCTGTACTTTAGAACAGGAAGCAATGTGGGACCTCATCTTTACCAGAGCCACCTGAGAACACACACACAGTCTCATTAGTGTTACTTGCTGCCATATTCATAGAAGATCTAACTGATTGACCATCATCACTTGAAATATCTGGCTAGTAGCAGACACCAAAGCATAAATAACAACTGATCAAATGCATTCATCATTCAACCTCACCCTGTCTTTACCTTTGTACAACTCATGTACATTTTAATTGATGCAGTTACTTGGGATTATTTTCAAATAAATACATAAATAACTTTATTTTACTGTAAATGATGCAGAAATAAAATGTAAATTGTATATTCACATAAGTGTATATCAATTGTACTAGGCAGTCACAATATGATGATTTACTTATGTACCAAATAATAAACATACACTCATATTAGAAAGTTGAAAATTGAAAATGTTGCGGAATTCTGTGTCCGCAGATTCCATGTGGCCCTGGTAATGAATGGTCAATATCTACCTTCTTGTTACAGCCCCTGCAGGGTGCTTTGTATGAAGCCAGCTGCTTCTCCACACTGGAGGAGCGCTCCACTTTCTTGGGGTCAAAGGGCACACGACAGAGAGGGCAGAGGGGCGAGGTCACCTGAAGACATGGCTGTAGACACTCCCCACAGAACCTAGAACAGCAGACAGCAGGGGAGAAAAAGTTCTTGCTGAAATGAGGGATGGGCATCCCAGATATGTCCTGCTGGTCCAGGGAGCACTGATGACCAAAACCAAAACTTGCACATATTAAATTGGGAAGCGATGATCAGATTTGAAACCAAATCCTCCAAACTATTCCAATAAAGAAACTATTCTACTGGAATCGTAATTTTTGAAACAATTCCAAGTAGGAATCAGTTCTCGATGCCCAACCCTACTCCTTATCGCCTGGATTATTTCATTATAATAGAATAACTAACTACGGGTCCGATCTGCTTGGAATTTTGCATGTAGACTCTGTGGAACCTCATGACAAAATGTTATCAGCTCAAAATATAGAGGAACAACTTACTTGGGTCAGGGTTAGATGAGGCCATAAGTGGTGCTTTTTTTGCAAAATCATGACAAATGCTACAGTTCCTCTTCGTAACTACTCTTTTCTCAACATGCATCCTGTCCTCGAGCGTGCATGTCTGACTTGCGTCGCCTCCACGGACTGCCGGTGACGACTTGCACTGGGGGAGTGTTCATACCTGCTTGCCATAGCGGGGGTAGGGTTATTGGGGGGGTTACAACCCCCCCAATAATCAAAACTGGCCAGTGCAACCCCCCTCCAAAAAACCTTATATAATTTCCTTTACATAAAAGACATTTGCACCATAAATAGATGCAGAAACATTCACCAGAATGCAGAAAATGAAGTGTTTGATGCTCAAAATTTCAATTTTGCTCAAAAGTGAAGATCTCAAACCCCCCCCAATGTTGAACCCAAAGTTACGCCCTTCTATTATCAATTAATCTATCAATTATTATTTCACATGAATCAATCAGTCAGTCTAATGAATGTCAAAAGTAATGACACAATTTTCATCACAAACTTACCAGAGCCTAAACTGGTCTTTATATTGCTTCTCCAGTCCGACCACAGATAACGAAATCCAGACATTAAATTGAAAAACAAAACAAAAATAACAACTTTCACATTTTGTAAGCTGTGTTTTTTTATTAATTAGTTGTAAAAATCATCATAAATATTCTTGCAGTTGACTAATGAGTTTAGTATTAGTATTTTGGCACTAAACTATGATATAGGGTTATGCAGTGTAGTATTTACCGCTGCCACATACTGCCTCTAGGTGACTGACTTTGGTGATTGGTCCATCTGGTTCGCTGGTCTTGGTCTTTACACGCAACTGGCAAGAAGCCCATGCTAATCTGGCATCCACTGAATTACCTTGCCACATTAGTTTCTTGGTGCAGTTTCATCCACAATCAAAACAATGTCGCCAGGCAAGTTTCTTGGCAATCCTGGCATATTTGGAGATCTAGCAAATACTCTCTCACCCAACATCCCAGAAGAGGTCTGCCATATTCTGCCTCCACCTACAGCGTTCATAGAGGTCAGTAGGTCTGCCATCTGTTGTTGTCCAACAACACTATGTAGTCAGCAACACTCAAGGCACTTGGACAGAACTCTTCTGATTGTTGCACTAGCACTGGGAATCCAGTATTTCAGACGCAGCTTGGACAGCACATGATTGTGCCCTCTGTGACCTACTGTACTTCTTGGATCTCCCAAAGCATGAGCTCTGACACCTGAAGGTCCTTAGCCATAACAGCAGGTTGTTTGGACAACAACAGGACAATTTTAACAATTTTCGCCATCTTATTCATCACTAATTTCACTTCTGACAACGTTTTAGGCGAGATATTAACTGTTCAGATTTCGAATATAGGCAGTTTTGCGAAGATTGGTGCAGAATTGACAATTTGCTTCAAAGTTTTCGGAGTTGAGAAGCTCCATGAAGTGAGGCGACAGCCAGCAGGCGACAGCCAGCAGGCGCCTGCCCCGACCGCTAGCTCGTCGCTGGGCCAGTCCTGCTCAGAGACCCCGCTGTGAGCTGGAGGTCTCTCAGACCGCTCTCGTAAATAAGAGGCTTTTATTTTGCCGTTGACGGTTCGTTTGTTTAAATATCACAACACATGTCCATCAGAAGATTAACGGAACCTGTGGTTAACTGTCTTTTCGGAATTAAACTCCACAAGCGTGTCCTGTGGCTTGCCGGCCGTCACACACACGTCCACAGCGCAGCAAGCAGGGGAGAGAGCGCGATACCCGTTCTCTTCGGGAGACTTGTTTAAATTATGACAAATATGCTATAATATAGATTTTAACGCTATAAAGACCGTTGCCGTGCTTACATCACTCCATTACCCCTCCTACCAGTCCCTATGGCCACTTCGCCAGTGCGAATGCAATTGGAAAAAACGGTTTTGGGGGAGAGTAGTTAGTAGATCTGTTTAGAAGTGGACTGTTCCTAGAACTACGTTCCTGTAACTACTTGGTCGGAAAGCGGCTTATGTCATCGCAGCTGAGCCTACAGAGCTCTTGGAAGATTGGTTTTGCAGGTAGCCAAGATTTCCAATGGAAAATAAATGGAACTCGCCATGGAGAGCATGTTACTTCAGTTGGGAGGTTTGTCTTGAGCCGATTTAACACCAAACGACTTTATAAACAGTGGAATCAAAGTCGCAGACTAATTAACAAAATCAGAATGAAATCATGAGTCTTGGTAGAGTTGGGGCGTGCTCCCGTCATGTCAATCGTTGGTGTAAGGTGGTCATAAAACTTAGTCAATCTTTTTCTCCTCTTCACTTTCCGTTTTAAGTCTTGGTAGTGAAGTTAAATCATGTGAACATTGTCAAAAACCAACGGACGCGCTCCCTCCAGCACCAAACAGGAAACAGCAAACAGCTTGAGTCAGTGTTGTTTATGGTTGCTATGGATATGCATAGGGGTGGAGGATGCCATTATCTATCTTTTACACAGATCATTGTCACACCTGGAGAACACTGGGAGCACTGTGAGAGTCATATTTTTGTATTTCTCCAGTGCTTTCAATACAATTCATCCATCACTGTTGGTTGCTGGGGGAAGCTATTGGGAGCTGGAGCTGACCGTCACCTGTCTGCATGGACCATCAACTTCCTCACTGACAGACCACAGTATGTGAGCACCACAGGGTACAGCAGCGGACTTCAGGTACAACACAAGCAGCTGTCACATGCAGAAGTTCTCTGATGATAGTGCCATTGTCGGGCGGGTAGAGGAGAACAACCAGGAATACCATTAGGTCATCTGGGATTTTGGCAACTGGTGTGAGTCAAACCGCTTTCACATCAACGCCAGCAAGACAAAGGAGATGGTTGTCGACTTTCGCAGGACGCCGCCCCGTACTACATCAGTGAACATCCAGGGTGTCAACATCGAAAGGGTGGAGACACACAAATACCTGAGTGTTCACCTCAACAATAAACTGGATTGGTCCAAAAACACAAACGTTGTCACGATTTGCTGAGGGATAGACTGAGCTTGGACCCAAATGCAGATTAGAAGGAATTTATTGAACAAAAACTTACACAAAAAGTGTCCAGAGGTTGGCAGGCAGGAACACAACAATAATCCAAACAGGCATGAAGACCAGGAAGCAAAACACAGATGACTAGCCACGACGACAGCAAACAACTTGACATGAAGCAACACGGAACAGAAGTAATGCTCCCACAAGACGCAAAGGAAAACACAGAGACTAAACACACAGAGTAAATGAGGAAACAAGCAACAGGTGACACTAGGGCTGGGAAACAGGTGAAACACATTAGGGCTGGGCAGAACAATCAAAAAAGGCGGGAAAACACAAGACAGGAAGTAAAACCAGACAAGACAGAAAACCAGACTATCAAAATAAAAACAGGAAACAGAGCAAAACAGAAAAACCAGACTACCACAATAAGACAAAACACGGAAAAAAATACCAAAACCATGACAGTACTCCCCCTCCCCCAAGGGATGGATCCCAGAAAAAACAAACCCAGGGAGGGCAGAGGGGGACCGGAGGAGGGACGGACGGATGAACAAAAAGTCAAACGGGGCTAGGAAACTGAGGATAGTGGGAACTGGGAACCATGGGCTCTCAGGAACTGGGGACCATGGCCACTCGGGGACTGGGGACAGAGCTGCTTAGGCCAGCAGGGCTGCTGGCAGCAGTGAAGGGGGAACCCCTCTGGTGGCCGAACAGGCCATCAAGGATTCTCAGGGGGCCAGCGGCGAAGGCGAAACCCCTCTGGCGGCCGGACAGGACAACGAAGGTAGAGCCCCTCAGGCGGCCAGGCAGGATGTCGAGGACTCTTAGACGGCCGTCGGCGAAGGCAAAACCCCACCGGCAGCCAAGCAGGAAATCGAGAACCCTCTGGAGATCGAGCAGGATGGCGAAAGCAGAGAACCTCTAGAGACCAAACCCGACGGTGAAGGCAGAACCACTCACGGCAAAACCCTTCTGAAGGCCAGTGGCGAAGACAAATCCCCTCTGAAGGCCGGGGACAAAGGCGAAACCCCTCTGAAGGCCGGCGGCGAAGGCAAATCCCCTCTGAACGGCGACGGCGAAGGCGAAACCCCTCTGAAGGCCGGCAGTGAAGGCAAACCCCACTGAAGACCGGCGGCGAAGGCGAGACCCCTCTGAAGGCCGGCGGGTCTATATATGTCCGACGGGTCAGCTGGGCAGGAGCAAGGCAACGGGTCAGCTGGACTGGAGTCAGGCCCCTGCCCAGCTGGACTGGAGTCAGGCAACGGGTCAGCTGGGCTGGGGCCAGGCAACGGGTCAGCTGGACTGGAGTCAGGCGACGGGTCAGCTGGACTGGAGTCAGGCGGCGGGTCAGCGGGAACAGAGGTTGACTGGGGTGCCGACAGGACACGAGGGGCAGGAGTAGGTCGGAGCGCCGACAGGACACGAGGGGCAGGAGTAGGGTCGGACCGCCGATAGGACACGAGGGGCAGGAGTGGGTCGGACCGCCGATAGGACACGAGGGGCAGGAGTCGGTTGGACCGCCGACAGGACACGAGGGGCAGGAATCGGTCGGACCGCCGACAACACACGGGGGGCAGGAGTCGGTCGGACCCACAACAAACGCAAAGTCTCTGGGGTGCCGGAGACCGGCAAAGTCTCAGGAATGGCCTCAGGGACGCCGGAGACCGGCAAAGTTTCAGGGACGGTCTCAGGGGCGCCAGAGATCGGCAAAGTTTCAGGGGCGGTCTCAGGGGCGCCGGAGACCGGCAAAGTCATTGGGGGAACGGTCATAGCAGGTTCAGGGCGGCTGGATGCCAGCCGGGATTCAGGGGAGCTGCTAGCCAGCCAGGATTCAGAGGAGCTGCTAGCCAGCCGGGATTCTGGGAGGCTGCTAGCCAGCCGGGATTTGGAGAGGCTGCTAACCAGCCGGAATTCTGGGAGGCTGCTAGCCATCCGGGATGCTGGGGGGCTGCTAGCCAGCAGGGGTTCAGGGCGGCTGCTAGCCAGCCGGGGTTCTGTCAGACAAGACAAGACAGAAAACCAGACTGTCAAAATAAAAACAGGAAACAGAGCAAAACAGAAAAACAAGACTACCACAATAAGACAAAACACGGAACAAAATACCAAAACCATGACAGACGTCCTGTCCAAAAAGGGCCAAAGCCATCTCCACCTGCTGAGGAGGCTGAGGTCCTTTGGTGTGTGCAGGATTCTGTTAAACACCTTTTATGACTCTGTGGTTGCATCTGCAAACTCTTATGCAGTAGCCTGCTGGGGAGCTTGGAGCACAGAGAGGGACAGGAAAAGGCTGGTGAAGAGGGCTAGCTCTGTTCTGGTCTGCCCTCTTGACACCATAGAGGTGATGGGGGAGAGGAGGATGTTAGCCAAGCTGGCATCAATCATGGGCAACACCTCCCACCCCCTACATGAGACTGGGAGTTCCCTGAGCAGCTCCTTCAGCAGCAGACTGCTGCACCCTGTGCAAGAAGACAACATTGTAATGTAGCACTGCTAGCTGATGATGATGAGCCATCACTTGACAATATTCTGCACTATGCATATTTATTTATTTATGTATTACTCCGTGTCACCTCCTACTGTGTAATATGTCATTTCTATTCATCCGCACCTAAAGCCCAGTTCAGACCAAAGATTTGCGACGAGACAAAACCATTTTAGAACGTCGCAGAGAAAAGTTGCAGCGGTCTGAACCGGCCCATCTCAGCTCGACTCAAGCCAGCTGATGGTTTCGCTGCAACTCAGCTGGTCGAGTCGCAGAAGCTGGTTTTAGAGCGTAGGAGACGTCAGCTGTTTCAACAGCCAACAGAGAAGTCAGCTGGTAAAGTTTAGCCTGGGAAAACCCTGACGAACTTCTGGCAAATTTGAGATTTGCTCTGCAAGTCCGTCTGGCCCATTCAAGCCCATTTGCAATTTTTCCAAATCGAGACACAAATCACAATCGCTGAGGCGGGCTTTACACGATGACAATAGCGCAGCGGCGGCGAGCAGCTTTTTGTTTACATTCAACATGACAGCCACTGAGGCGCAGCAACCCGTTGATTCCGCTGTCGCTGCTACGTCACCCGGATCGTTGGTCTGATTGGTTGAAGGTCTTTCCAATTGCACCCAGAGGCATTTGAGCAGCGTCCGTTGGTGACGCCGCTTTGGAAATGGGCTGTGAATGAACCTTCCCCAGACCCACTCTCAGTTACAACTGAGAGTGGGTCTGGTGTCAACCAGGGTAGGTAAAGTCAGCTATAAACTATAGAAATAAAATGATCCATAATTCATTTTATTTTGATGTTACAAGCAGCTGCTCGAAATGGAGTTGTTGTCGAAGAGTTGTAGACGGAGCCTCAACGACCGCCCGAAAGCACGGTAACATTATATGGTCAAGCGAGATAGAGAGACTGAAGAGAGAGAAAGCCCTGCTTAGAAGAAAGCAGTGATTCTGAGAAATAAAACGTTTTTTCGCCGATTCATCACTAGAAATGTAATGCATCTTACTTACGTTATCCACATTCATATTTAGATGAAACAAATGATATATCCAGCTACAAAAAAAGCCTAAAAGTTGGAAGTTAGAACGGAACGCTGCAGACCGACTCATTGCAAGAAGTTGCAAGTTTCAACTCCTCTTGTCGCCCATCTTTGGTTTGAACTGGGCTTAATGTAGCACTGCTAGCTGATTCTGCAACATGAGCCCTCACTCGACAATATTCTACACTATGCATATTTATTTATTACTCCATGTCACCTCCTACTGTGCAATATGTAATTTCTATGCATCTGTATATCTGTGTACTGTAGAATTATGTAGTTCTGACACCTTAGGCTGCTCAGTCTACCTGAAGGCCTTATTTCCCTGGCTAAGCCCAGTTCATACCAAAGATTTGTGACGAGACAAGTTGAAACTTGCAACTACTTGGAACTACTTGCAACGTGCAGGTCTGCAACGTTCTAAAACCTGCCAGTTCACACCAACGTAATGCACTAGCAACGACTCTTTGTACTTCCGTTCTAACTTCAGACTTTTCAGGCTTTTTTTGTAGCTGGATATATCATTTGTTGTGTCTAAATATGAATGTGGCTTACATTAGTGATAGTGAGATGCTTGCTACAGTTGCATTTCTAGTGATCAATCGGCAAAAACGTTTAATTTATGTTATTCGCGGCTTTGTTCTACACCGCTCCCTCTCTTAAGTCACTCTCTAGCTCGCTCGACCACATTATCATGCTCAAGGGCTCGATGTAACACAGAAATAAAATGGATCCTGGATAATTGTATTTCCATAATTTGTAGCTGACTTCACAAACAGGTGACGTCCCTTACGTTCTAACACAAAACCAGCCTCTGGCTTGAGTCGAGCTGAGACGGGTCAGTTCAGACCGCTGCAACCTTTCCCTGAGACGTTCTAAAACAGTTTCGTCTCGTCGCAAATCTTTGGTCTGAACTGGGCTTTAGAGAGCATATGGCAGAGTACTTTGTTTAAAAGGCCCTTACTGTTAAACTGGTTAAGTCCCAACATACTGTATGTATTGGCCTAAGCATTAGTGTTAGTGTTTCCTGAAGTTTCATCCATCCCCATCAACAGCAGAGGAGTAAATATAGCTGCAGTTTCCTTTAACTAGAAATAGAACTGAGGCTACCTGAGGTCTGGTCTGCTCTTTGTTCTTTTTTTCAGCTCCAGACTGAGAAAGATAAAAAAAAACTCCTCTCTAATGTCATTGGATACAAAGTAAGAAGCTGATAGTGTCAGTATCCCATCAGTAGTCTCCGATTACCGGACCTATTTTCATTGCGCTGTTTCTGTGATGAAGTATGGTCAGGCTACACTGCCTATCTATTCTAGGACAGGGGAAAGAAAATGCTTTGGCTTGTTTGTGTTTCTTTAAACCAAGCTAAGCCTGATAGCAGAGATAGTGAGAGGGGAGGGACATCTGGCGCGTGAGAGACACAACGGATGTCAGGTTTTATTCCAGCAGTGATGTCCTCTTAAAAACATGCCTCTGCCTCTTAAAAACACATTTATATAAGTGTGCTTTCACAGGGTTTGTGGCCTGAATTCACTTTTATCTGTTAAGTCACACGCACAATACTGAGATCGGGCCAATACTCACTCACTCACTCATCAGGTATCAGTGAAAATGGTGCCCATCTATTCATTTCAATTCTTCATTATTATTAGTTATTTTAATTTTAAATAACAAGTCAGTACATTTATATCCATCGAATTTATTTGTTACATTAAGTTTTACAAAGTTAGGAAAACAATGTTTAAGTCAAGCCTGATATTGCCTTACACATAAAAGAATGATCTCAGTCACTTCCACACAGTGAGGCATTAAACACTGGTTTCAGATCAGTAATTGGTATTGGCAAATACCCAAAGCCCTGGGGACTGAAGAAGTCGGAACCTATTTCATTATAATAATAATACACTTTATTTATATAGCACCATTTGTACAATTAGTCTCAAACTAAGTGAGGACAAAACTAACAAAAACACGTAGTCAATAAGCAAAAAACAACAGGCAGCAAATATCAAGAACAGGTTTGCCAAGAACAATAGAATATGTGAAAGATCCAAATAAAACAAGGAAAAGCATAGTAACAATGCTACAAATGTAAACACTAGGACAATAAAATGACCGAAGAGCGACAGTTAAAGGCAGTGCTGAATAAATATGTTTTCAATTGTCATTTCAAAATAATCACGGAGCTTGCATCTCACAGCCTTCGGCAGGGAGTTCCATAGTTTTGGTGCATATAGTTAAAAAATATATATATTTTATATTTTTTTTATAAATAGCTCCTTTTGCTCAATGTTGTATAACATTTTAACTGTTTTTATCATTGTTTATCTAACATTTTTATTTTGTCTAATAAGGCAACTTGTAACATTGTTTTGAAAAGTGCTATATAAATTTAGAGTTAATTATTATTATTATTATTGTTATTATTATTAATATCATTAGAGTGTAAAGATGTGTCAGTGCTGTCTGACTCTTAACCCCCCCCCACACACACTTTGCACTAACCTTTCTACTTACCTTACTATACATCTGCACATGTAGCCTATTCTTTGCACATTCTGCACTCAACCCATTCAGCCTCTTGTTTCTTTTCTTATGCAACAGTTTTTTTTGTATGTATGTATTTGTTTTCTGTATTTATTGTTTATATCATATTCATGTTTAATATGTTTGTTTATGTTTTGCACCATTAACCGAGGCAACTTCCACGTTAAGCGTCAGGCTAGTTATTGTGGCAATACACCTTTTTATGATTCTGATGAACAAACCATGAAACTGGGACACTAACGTTCAGTGGCGATTTTAGACCCTTTTTAGGGGGGGCTTTCATCTCAGCCCCCTAAAAATTGTAATAAAAAAACAAATTGTTTAGTTTTTTTTAATCAATGTTAGTGCTTCAAGTCAGAGTTTGCGTCTGTTAGTGGCAGAGGACAAACAATGACAGGTTCAAAGAAAAAGGTTTAACATCCTGTGTCGCTGTTGCCGATGCTATGCACCTGTAACCCAGTCAAGGAAAGTTTTATTTTTTATTTATTTATTGTTTACACCTCATTATTATGTCATTTGATTCTGGTTGTCCATGAAGGGACTTTAGTAGTTTTTTTCATATGTTCAATATTTTGCATTTATCCTCCGTTATAATAGTAAATACATATATTAATTGTTATCCAGTGAAATTATTGATTTAGCAGGGGGAGTGAACACCTTTGCAAAGCACTGTATCTGTGTCACATTCTCATAAGGGGCTGAGCCCCCCTACAGGTCTGATCCTAGAATCGCCCCTGCTGACGTTGTAAAGTGATTAATGAGCATTGTCCCTGTTACATAAATAAATACATTAAAACGCTACTGATTCTAAACTAACGTTGCCTCAAATCTAGTTAGCCGTTTCTCGTGAACTGTTTTCATAAGCCCATAGTATTAGTGATGGATTGCGCATTAGTCAGAGGTGTATGACTGACAGATGTAGGCTATCATTGCCTGGTGAGGCTGCTGACAGATCATTTAAATACTGAGTGCTTCGGAAACAATTAGTATTAAGCCAAATGAACTCAGCTATAAACCGAAAACACATTCAGATGTCTGCTTCTATAAAAAAAAAGAAGAAAAAAAAGAAAAGAAGCGGTATTACATGTCGTTGAACTGTAAGTCCACACACAATAACATGCATCCAAACAAGAAGTAGCTACTTTACGTGTGAGAACAGCTGGCGATGCTGACGGGTTTATGGTAGACCTCCAGGCAGATGGGACAAGAGAACTGACTCTCGATGCCCTCCGCCGGGGCTGCCAGCGAGCCGGAGCCGCTGCTGGGCTGCTGCTGCTGCTGCTGCTGGCGGAGCTGGGTGCTCGCCGAGACAAAGCTCCGAAACATCGCCATCATGGAGCACGAGAGGATCTACAATTGTCGACAACAAGAGAGGAAGATGTCCTAACTACTGTAAGCTAGTGCATTAGCCGTACAAACATAGTGGCTTTCCAATTTACTCATCATAAAAATATCTTCAATAAACCAAAGCGTTACTTTTTCCTGTCTGGAAGAGACATGCTGGAGAAGTAAACATTGGGAGCAGAACCCGTTCACAAGTGTCTGCGCTGTGCTGAGTGCGATGATGACCTGAATAAAAAAAACCAAGCTATAAACTCATGGCGGGCATATCTATGCGTGGAGTGGATGTAATGCTGGATCCACTCGGTTGTCAGATTAGCGCTTTTGGAACAACGAGAGTGAACATCACGAGAGGCCACAACAGAAGCCTTCGGCGCGCTTTGCGTTGTGGAGGTTGGAGTCCTACAGCTCTGTCTGTAGAACTGTAGTCTCGCATTGACATACCTATTTTTTTTTAGAGAGCTTTATTAAAGTTTTACAAAAAACAAGTTATAACTAGACAAACAGTAGGCTACATATCATTAAAAAAAACAATAATAAACTTATTTTTTAAGGCTTTTCCGCCAGGACAGATAGGTGACAGAGAAAACATGCAGGAAATCGTCACAGGTTGGATTCGAACCCAAGACCTCTGCGTCGAGGCCGAAGTATATGTGCGCATGCGCTACCTACTAAGCCAACCCAGCCACTTAACGACCTGTGCTAATGAACAAACCGGTGCTAATGTGCAAAATGAGCTAATAAAGTGCATCCAGTGCATAGAGTCCTTCATAAGGATCTTGTGGCTGCAGATCACAAGATCAATATGTTCCAAGGAAGGAGCTGTTTGTGGTCTAAAGGTCTTCTTCTCCTGAGTTCAGTGAGCACCTGTTTGCACACTCCGTCACTGTTTACAACAGTCTGTTGTGAAATCATACAGCATCTCGTCTTCCATCATTTCAAACAAACAATACATATGATTATTTGTATCAATTCCTTGTGCTTATCTGATAATACATCATCTATGATACAGTATACATAACAGACTTATATGAAAGATCCAAATGTACACCATACAGACCTATTTCCACAGCGCTGCGGAGTAGAGGCCAGTTCTGAGGCATACAGCAGCAAATTGCATCCCCAAGGAAATACACATGGGAAAAAATGTAGGTCTATTTCTAAAGTAAGTTTAACAGATAAAATCACAACATACAAGATGATATTGAAAACACAGTGGCTACACAAGTACAATTACATATACATAAAGTGCAGACAGGTCAACCAAAGGACTGCCTAAAAAGTAGGTATTTTTTAAAGATTATTTTTTGGGGCTTTTCCCTTTATTTAAAAGTGGATAGCCATGAAAAGGGGAGAGAGATGGGGGATGACACACAGCGAAGGGCAGCAGGTTGGATTCAAACCCTGCACCGCTGCAGGACTCAGCCTACATGGGGCGAACAAAAGACTGTAAGGGTGGAGGCAGAGCACAGGGGCGTAGCGGGTTGGCTTCTGGGGCTTTAGCCCCAAATGTTTTCTTAAAAGCCCCCCGAATCTTTAAGGGTTTTAAAATACCTTCAACTTTGTGTAATTTCCCCTCAGTCTCTCTGACTGGACCGGCAAATCAATATTAAGATCTGGTCAGCATGTTTAACAGTGTCTCCAGAGGGCACCTGGATAGCTCAGTTGGTAGAGGGGGCACCGCATAGAGAGGTTTACTCCTCCATGCAGCGGGCCCCGGTTTGACTCCGACCTGCAGTCCTTTGCTGCATGTCATTCCCCCCCCCCCCTCTCTCTCCCCTTTCATGTCTTCAGCTGTTCAGGAGAAAAATCAGAATCAGCTTTATTGGTCAGGTTTGCGTAAACAAACATAGACAGAATAAAAACAGAAAGGACAGTAAGAAATATACAAAAAATACTGTGAAGTATGCAGTATAACAATACAATAGAATTTACAAATTTACAAAAAATATACAATAACATTTGAAGAGAGGGAAGGAATAGTGCAATATGAGTATCTACATTTATTTCAGAACATTTGTTTGACAGGACATGAGCAATGTGTCTTTATTATTGTTATTATTATTATTATTATTATTATTATTATTATTATTATTATTATTATTATTATTATTATTATGTTATCGGTTTTATTTAGTCTTATTTTGATATTAGAAGCCTTGACTCGACTTCCATACCAGCAGGTGGCAGTAACGCACCGTAAAGCATAAAGAAGAAGATTATCCACGTCATCAAAAAGTGCCATGTTTAGACCAGACACCGCCACACACGCGCACAGTTGTTACTGAAGTGAAGTGAATGTAAATATTGAGCAGCATTATATCGTAACATATAGCAGAAACGCGAGGCCGTAAGTATCCGTCCCGCCCACCCTCTCCCCCCCCAACGTGCAACCTGCTCCTCGTCAACACATTCGACTGTTCTACGAGTTCAAAACTAGACACAAGTCTCGCTGACATACCGTTGACGTTCCGCTGTATTCGGATAGCTTCAGCTACAGACGTCGGTAAGACTCAGTGACGTTAGCAGCAGCTATGTGCCAGGTGGATGAAGACTACCAGGAGCAGCTGCAGCAGGCGGAGGTACCCAGGTACGTTATCAGCGCACACTGGTTGAACAAGCTATTCTATTATATTGTAAATGTGCTGGCACGTGTCACAGGACAGTGTACAGGACAGTTTCTGACTGTCCTGGGACAGTCATGGAGTTACAGGACAGTGTCTGGGTATCACAGGACAGTGTACAGGACAGTTTCTGACTGTCCTGGGACAGTCATGGAGTCACAGGA
Source organism: Sander vitreus (assembly GCF_031162955.1). Lineage (NCBI taxonomy): Eukaryota > Metazoa > Chordata > Actinopteri > Perciformes > Percidae > Sander > Sander vitreus. The sequence continues at coordinate 2,006,363 of NC_135871.1, read as the reverse complement.
CAGTGTCTGGGTGTCACAGGACAGTGTACAGGACAGTGTCTGACTGTCCTGGGACAGTCATGGAGTCACAGGACAGTGTCTGGGTGTCACAGGACAGTGTACAGGACAGTGTCTGACTGTCCTGGGACAGTCATGGAGTCACAGGACAGTGGCTCAGGGAGTCACAGGACAGGTGTACAGGACAGTACTGGGTGTCACAGGACAGTGTACAGGACAGTGTCTGACTGTCCTGGGACAGTCATGGAGTCACAGGACAGTGTCTGGGTGTCACAGGACAGTGTACAGGACAGTGTCTGACTGTCCTGGGACAGTCATGGAGTCACAGGACAGTGTCTGGGTGTCACAGGACAGTCAGACACTGTCCTGTGACACTCCTCAGGACACTACTAACAGGACAGGAGAGTTTTTGCTGCCACTGCTTCTCAAGTCAGTCCCAGTTAGTGCATCCCATATAATAATCATGTTTACGTTTAAGACCGTTAAAAGAGTCGCATGTTATCAGCACTGCAAACATGTCTAACATAAAAGCACTTAACGATGGCGAATGTCTATCTGAAGTCTAGTATTTCAATAGGATTAAGAACGGCCGTATGTTGTCTTAAGGGATAGGTTTATAACTCATTATGTGCTAGTTATCTGGAGTCAACCAGACTAACTGTTAGCTGTCATTACAGCTGGATTACTGCCACAGGAACCAAAGTCATATGTTCACTGCATTGTCGATTGGCTTTGGTCATTTGATTAAATGCTACTTTTTTAGTTAATCATTGCACCACTCACATATCAACTAAAGCAGGTCCTGCATTGTTACAGCACATATTCCTAAATAAAGTAGTTCTTAACACAATACTCCACATGCCGTACCTATGCTGAAAGAGTTATTGCTTGTGAAGGATCACTTCATGGCCAATTGGAGAGAAACAATTACAGTGAGCGTCTACTTTTTCATGCGCTGGCTTGTGAGTGTTGAGATTTGATGTGTAATCAAATCACCACAAACTATCTGGGACAGCCAGATCGGTAGTATATTTTCCAGCTCAGCGGTACTGGTTTGCCCCTGGGCAAATAATGAAGCTGACATAGTCTGCTGTGTGCACTGGAGTTAATGGAAACTTGAAAGCAACACTATGTCCAGAGGAGGAGGGTGGTGGTGGTAGAGGGGGGGGTCAAAGCTGTTTCCCCATGATGAAAACATAACTTAAGACCCTCTGCATTACTGCTGTAGTGTAGCTATTGTGGCATTCTAGTACACCATCAACCTCCACAGTTTATGTAGACATGTTTGCAGTATAAATGACAGCCCATAAATGTGTCATAAAATATGAATCAATGCAAATCATTTTTGATTTTTGTTCCTACGTTTGTTAGTGTTTCTAAGAAGTGTGTGAAATGCAAAGAGGCGCCTGCAGCTGTGGTCATCAGAGCAGGAGATACGTTCTGCAGGTAAGACTGTTTTATTGCTTGCTATCTACTGGACAACTCAGGGCAGTCATTGAATGGGGCTAGATGCATACAACTGTTTAGATTAAGACCCATTAAAGCTATAGTGCGTAGTTTTAATGACAACCAAAACTGTCGGCGTGTCCACATGACAGCTTTATAAAGTCTCACTCGCACCTGGTTCTGTTTAATAGATCTCTGTAAGGAAGTGTTCCAAACAATGATAAAAAGTGAAGAGTAAATAAGAAAGGTAAATCGTGTATGAGAGGAGAAACTCAGCAGTAGACTGGTGAGTGTGAGGAGCAGATCAGGAAACACAATCTTCTCAAATGTTATTCTAAAAGCAGAGAAATCAATCTCCCTATCTCTAAATAAGCCAGTTGAGGTAAATAAAGGCCACTATTTTAGAACTAGGGCTGCACGATATGAGGAAAATATGCGATATCGATAACGTTGTTGATATCGTGAACGCAGCAGAACTGAGCACACTGTTTATTTAACAAATTTCTTGTTGAATTTAAAACAAGTGATATAAATAATTTCCAACATTCTTTCATTGAACAAATTGAACATTGAATTGAATATAAAAGGCACCACTAAAAAAGAATGACAGTTACATTTTAAAGTGCCGGTTGCTACTGACATTTTCTTTCAGCTAACACAAAAAAAATCTCTGAGTGTCTTTCACGATATGTTGCAGCCTTTTGCGATGTATATATTGCGCCAGCTGATATTGCGATGACGATAAAAAAAATGATGTATTGTGCATCCCTATTTAGAACGTACAGCCCTGACAGAATCTGACTTTTTAGTTGTGACCAGGCCATGTATCCAGCCTGTCCCATATCTGATTCTCAAAGGTCTTGTTCGTATTGCTGTTAGAGCTGGAGTTGTGGCTTAAAGAAATGAGTTCACAGGTGCCCAGATAGCTCAGTTGGTAAAGCGGGCGCCCATATATAGAGGTTTTCTCCTCCATGCAGCGGGCCCCGGGTTTGACTCTGACCTGCGGCCCTTTGCTGCATGTCATTCCCCTCTCTCTCTCTCTCTCTCTCTCTCTCTCTCTCTTCATGTCTTCAGCTGTCCTGTCAAAATAAAGGCCTAAAAATGCCCACAAATAATAATTTGAAAAAAAAGAAGAAGAAATGACTTCACAATGCAAATAAATAAATTGCATTTTACTGACTTTGCTCAAATCATTTCTCTGTCTGTGTTAGGGGCTGCTTCAAGGAATACTTCATTCATAAGTTCAGAGCCATGCTCGGCAAAAACAGGGTGATTTTCCCTGGAGAGAAGGTAATCTGCAGGCTTTATTTGTACACTTTATTCTCTAAATAAAAATCGTGTGTTTTCTTCTGACGCAGCATGACCCAATATACTGCAATTCATTTTCATCATTTATTATGCACACATAATAATTCAAATGAACTAAAAGGTCTTCTGTGGTTGTAGGTGCTGCTGGCTGTATCTGGAGGTCCTTCTTCCTGCTCGATGCTCAGTCAAGTCCAAGAGGTTTACCTGTTTCAGTTGAAATCATGTAAAAAACAAATGGTTGTGACTGGTGGGACTGATAACTCAGTTAGTGGGCATATGACTTCCGTGTCCTGCATGAACTAACGCGATGCTTAATTTAATTTTTAAAGCTACATTGTGTAAGAATTTCTCCCATCTAGCGGTGAAAATTGTATATGACAACCAACTGAATATTACTTTCTAGCCCCTCCTCCTACGGTGGCCGAACCCGAAATGATCTCTTAGTATCTCCGTCGTTTACACGCAGCTGTTCTAGCCACTCCAATATTAACTTTGGTCTCGTTGCTTTGCCTGTCCCGTTGTCGTTTTAATTCTCTTTTTCGCTTCCCTGGCGAGTAATCTCCCCCTGGCGTTCGTCACGGTGCCACTGAGTGTGAGAGGGCGAAATGCGGAGGTATGTCCCTCTTTGGCTAAGGTATTTTAAAGATGGAGGCGCTACATGGCTGCAGTCATTCGAGCGACTCGCCCGTATGTATTCTGAATGATTCTGAATGTCAGATTCTACGCTTACGAGAATACTTTGATTAGTTGGTGGAAGTAATTACACATGAATGAGCACATATTTGTGAAAGAACAAAATATAAGTTGAATAAGGGTTAGTTAGTAAGCTTTTGGTTGTCTGTTTTACCAGATGGTCAACAGAATAGCACGTTATGGTACGTGCAGCCACAATCAGTACATTTACATGCACACCAGTATTCCACTATTATTCCGAATATGACAATATTCCGAATTTGATACAGGTCATGTAAACAGCATATTTAGAATAAGGCCTTTTTCCGAACATACTGTAGCATTTTTCCGATTAAGACGTGGGATATTCCGGTATTCGAGTTTTAGAAGCATTCTTTGGACATGTATACAGCGCATTCGGAATATGTGTCTCAATCGGGGTTTTCACCGCAGGCTTATGGTCAGCTCTGTGCGTTGCTATGGTTACTGTACACAAACCAAGCAGCCAACAGTTTGCAAGGCTGGAGACCTGATAAGAGGGAGAAACACAGCTTTTTTTAAACATTATCAAAGACCTGGATGTCAACAGGTTTTTGGCTATGAGCCGACCTTTTCAAGAAGCTGGTTGAAGGAATGAAAGATGGACACTGTGTTCACACGCTCCAACAAGTCCGCCACTGCTGGTAAACTTTGAAAACATCGTATTTTGCATGGCTACATGTAAACGGGAATATTAGTGGGATATTCACTTTCATTAGCCATGTAAACAGCTTAGTCGGAATATCGTCTTTTTCAGAATTAGGGCGAAAACTGGAATATTATGTGCATGTAAACCTACTGACTGAGGTCTGAGACAAGCACATTATAAAACATCAGTGGATGTCAGCAGGAAAGTATCGTTCAGTACTAACATTTCAGCATGGAGCACAACAGCCAGTGACCTGCTGTATGTGGATCAATGGAGGATTTTCACTAATTAACTAATAACTACCAAAGTTCCCCGAACATTTAATGATGTAACAGATGGTGAAATGCTACTTATAAGTCCACGATACATTCCGTATACAGAGAGATTCTGTATGACCATATAGGTCCAATATAATCTTGTTTCCTTGTCTTTGTTTTTAAATATTAATGCAACTGCAAACCTTTTCTTCCTCCCAGGGTTTGAGCCAGAATGCTCACAAGAAGTTGAGATTCTTTCCCGGCATCGTCTTCATTGATGGTAAATGAAGTTGCGAGTCTAATCATTTTCATGTACACTATGTCTTTCACTAGGACTTTTTTTGTGATTAACAATTGTTTTATTTAAGTTTTTTTTTTTTTTTATTTTACGCGTGTGTGTGTTCCCAGAGGGGGGTGCTGTAGGTCAGTCTGTGGAGGAGAGACAGAGGACGCTGGCTGAGCTGCAGGCTGTGTTCAAAGCTACTGGTTTCCCCTTCCACATGGTGCCTCTGGAACAGGTCAGGACTGTCTGTTACAACACCTAAAATGAATAAAGTCTAAAACTCTGTCACACATGCATTTTGTTGCCCAATATGTGACTGAATTTTTACCTGTCAGTCTCATGACACGTTTACAATCTTATGAGGTTGGACATGTAGTGGTCTGAAATGAGTGCTGTCAAACTGACAAAAAGACTACATCAGATCAAATGTAGTCTATATCCAGGCGCCCAGATAGCTCAGTTGGTAGAGCGGGCGCTCATATATAGAGGTTTAGTCCTCGACGCAGCGGGCCCGGGTTCAACTCCGACCTGCAGCCGTTTGCTGCATGTCACTCCCCTCTCTCTCCCCTTTCATGTCTTCAGCTGTCCTGTCAAATAAAGGCCTAAATGCCCAAACAAATGTAGTCTATATCCTTGATGTTCCACTTCCCGTGATTGTTCCGGTGCCGCAGGAAATTCCCCCGGATGCATGTCTTTTCGCCGATGTCCGTCCCCTTCCTCTTTCTTTGTGTTGGCGTTCTAACCTCTGGTGGATTTGTGAGGACTATGGTTAACTGCTCCTCAGATCTCTGCAGGGTAAATCCAGACAGCTAGCTAGACTATCTGTCCAATCTGAGTTTTCTCTCGCACGACTAAAACTACTTTTGAACGTCCACATGTTCCACCAAAACAAGTTCCTTCCTGAGACTATTTTGCGGCGGAGCCCATGACAATTGTGATTGGTTTAAAGAAATGCCAATAAACCAGAGCACGTTTTTCATGCATGCTATGTGGACTAGCCAGACCCTCCTCCGCAGCACTTGTGGAAGAGGGTCAAATGGGATATTGAATGTGTCCTCCATCTGCTCTTTAGGTTCTGGAACTTCCCAGTTCAGTGTTGGTGACTGCCCCGGCACTTTCAGAGCGACCAGCCGGCGCCTATAAAGCAGCCGTTGATCATTTCATTCAGAGCGACAGCAGCAGTGTGCCACCACGGCAACAAGAGGAAACCTTACTACCTCATGTTCAGGAGTCCCACAGACAGTTACTGCAGCAGCTGATTGGCTCTGCTAAGACACTGACCGCCAGGGAAGACCTGCTAAACACATTAAGGTTAGATCGACACTACCTGCTGACTCCCATCTGTCTTGATGGTGCTTCTGTAGTTAGTCTGAGCTGTTGATGGTAATACACCATCTCTCCTCCATTGTTTTGACATGTATGATGAATTAACTGAAGATAAAACATGACTTTCATTCATTTAGTACTTACTGTACTTTATTTCCCAAGTGTTGTGTTCTTCCTACGGGAATTTGATTTGCTCCACATGGTCACTGTGGCTTAAAGCAAACCAAACTTGCAATGCCTTACCTCATTGTTTGTTACATATATCTGCTGCTTTTGTGATGTCCATCCATCCATCTTCGTTTGCTTATCCGGTATCGGGTCGCGGGGGGAGTATTTATGTGTTTTATCGTATTTTATTGTATTGTGTTCTGTAATAGGCCATTCATAATAGGGATGGGCAATATATCAATTTTATATCGATATCGTGATATGAGACTAGATATCGTCTTAGATTTTGGATATTGTAATATCGTAATATGATTGTCTTTCCTGGTTTTACAAGCTGCATTAGAGTAAAATTATGTTATTTTGTGAACTTACCAGACTGTTCTAGTTGTTATATTATTTGCCTTTACTCACGTACTCATTAAATCCATGTTACTCATGATTATATATCAAAAATCTAAATGTAAAAATATTTTGTTTAGCACCAAATTTCAACCCTACAATATCGTCGCAATATCGATATCGAGGTATTTTCTCCCTATCGCCCGGCCCTAATTCGTAATAAACTGCCCAGGGACAACAGATGAAAATGAGCTCATTAGTTAACTCTGGCACATTTACATTAAAGTGGAAACTGAAATGTAGATTATTGTGCACCGTCCATGGTAAATAAAAAATATAAATAAATTAAAAAAATGAGGATACAACTGGGAGGCCCAGAGAGAACATTCACTGGGGTGCAGAGAAAATATAGTATCATTTGCCTTGCCAATGACAATCATGATGTTGATTAAAACACAAAATGATGTTGAAAAAAACTCTGTATTTTTGTGTGGTCTCCTCAAAGGCAGCATCTGCTGGTGCACACAGCTCGGACTGAAGGCTACAGTAAACTGATGCTGGGAGACAACTGCACCAGACTGGCTGTAAAACTGCTCACCAGTATATCACTGGGCAGAGGAGCACAGCTGGCTCAGGACACGGTGCGTACAGTATGTGTGCAGGTGATAGGCAGGGAGGGATTTACTGTGACGTCCCATTCAGCCTACAGTGTTGTTTCCCTTTCCTTGTTTCAGATATTAGATGTGATGTCTGACTTAAACCAGTAATGTTAATTATGTATACAGATTTATAGTTTTTATGTCATTCAAGCATGTTGAAATCATGAAGGAACGCAATTTGTTACGCAGACTCAGCAATGTACCCAATAGATAACCATGTCCTAGTCCGTGTCCATAAAATAATAAATCTAATCTGAAACCTATACATACATAGAGCACAGTTAAAAACCGAGCAGCAGCAGTTAAAAGAATAGTGCATCAGTGCAAGTTCAGAGGAGCGACTTAAGTCTGAGTTCATAAGGCTCCCAGCCTCTGGGAAGAAGCTCCACTTTAGCCTCGTTGTTTTGGCTTTGAGGCCGCGCAGCCTTTTGCCTGAGGCGAGGGGGGGGTGAACAGTTTGTGTCCCGGATGGGTGGGATCCTTCATGATATTGGTGTATTTGTGTGTGTGTGTTTGTGCTAACAGGGTTTCTCAGACTCCAGATATGGTGACACAATATTAGTGAGGCCAATGAGGGACTACTCAGCTAAAGAGATAGCCTACTACAACCGCATGTTCAGCGTGCCCTCTGTTTTCCTACCAAGCCTGGACACAAAGGTAAGATCTGACAGTAACAGCCGGCCTGCACACTGCAAAGACAACCTCACAGTGATGTCTCAGTGAAACACAGTTGGGAAAAGGAAAGAACTTGCCAATTGTCAGTGTATGAAGGCTGATTTATGCTTCTGCGTCAAATCTACGGCGTATCCCCGCAGACCCCTCTGCGTTGCCGCGATCCCCCCTCCGAGCCCTCCGCCGCAGCTTGTTGTGCACCTCCAAAAGTTTGTAACTTTGTGTCTAGGCGACGCAGACCGCAAGCACTGTGATTGGTCAACTGGTCCTGTGTGTTGACAGTCGGTGTTTCAAGCAGCCTACTGTGGGGGGTAGCAACATGCTAGTTCACTGACATCAGCTCTGCAAATAAACTCAGACATATTTTGGTTACAATGACGGGGTTATCAGTTTGTAAAGTGTCTATATGTCAGTAACGTTTTGAAATTAGCACTTCGCCAGCAAGCAGTACTTTGTGGGCAGTTGTGCTAAAGTTAGCTTGCTAACATAACATAAACTGGCTGGCAGACACCTCGCAAATACCCTCAGCCTTATCGCCCCCTAGCGTTGTGGTGGTGAAATGCACCACGATGCAAAGCAACCCCCGACGCAGAACTCTGATGGGTCACGACGCCATAAGAGCGACGGCGTAGCTACGGCGTGGAGTTGACACAGAAGCATAAAACAGCCTAGAGAGAGAGCCTTCAGAACTCATTACCAGCTACATCTACACTACCACATCTTCATTTTTAAGCTGCCTTTTAAAAACCATCTCCATCCACACAAAAGTTTTAGCTCCAGTGGCAGAACTGATCTCCATCCATGTTAACACGTCTGACAACACATATCTCATGACCATTCACATACAGTACACTGGGCATGCGTGTGCCGCTGTAAACCGGAAGCAGTGTTGTAGTACTTGAGACCACTTTTTGAAGGTCTCGTCTCGAAATTGAGCACATTTTTTCGTTCTCGGATGAAGAGGACTCTGGATTTTATTTCAAGACCACAACGGCAGGTATATCACTGAATTGCCTGTGTGTTGTCTGATTTATGTATTAACATAATTACTGTGATTGGATGTAAAACTTCCTGCATCAAATGCAGCCAATTACTTGACTCATTTCTGGTTTGAAATGTGTTAAAGCAGTTACACACCGGGCCGATAGTCTGGCGAGGTCGGTGACTCGAGTCTGTTCGGTGTGTTCCGTGCAGTCATCCGTCGGAGGAGCTGTCGACCTTCATTTTGGCCGACCTGACATGCTGGGTCAGAGACAGAGAAGTCGCGACTCACCCGGAAATGACGAGCGGGATGAGCGTGACTAAGCCTCTCAAAATCTGACGAAAATCTTTTAAACTGACCTTTGTTGATCTGAAATGAAGACAGATTCAGCAACTGCACGGCCTATTTCTCTCTTAAAATGTTTTCAGAAACACGTTTCTGTTTCTATTTTAGTCCAATATGAGATCGTATTCTGAATGAGTCGCCAGTAATAGCTGTTCAAAAAATCCAAAATCCGGAAGCAGCAGCCAGATCCATGTGACGCGTTCGTCCAATCAGCTGCCGGTTTTCATTTTTTGGGCTACAATACAGATTAGCGCCGCCTGCTGTTATGGAGATGTATTACGTCTCGTCTCTTCGGTGTGTTCCGAGGCACTTTTTTGGACCAACTCGGGGAGACTGATCAGTCCAACTGGCTTTTCTGCCGACGTTTAGCCGTCTGGTTGGTGTGTAACTTCCTTTACTGTTAACCCCTGTTCCCCGCCCTCATTAACACACACTCCCAAAGTAAACGTAGGTGACAGGAGAAGAACCTCTGGCTGTCTGGGAGATGTAGGCCAAATCGTCAGTCATTTCAACATTTTATGTATTACATACAGAGAGACATTGGTCAGATTATTACTACGAAGGAAAAAAACATTTTGTATTGACTGATCTGATAAGAACCTCCTCAACAACTTAATATTGGTCCTCATCAGCAGTAACTTAGCACAACTCCTATAAGCAAACATGAAATGTAAAATAAAGCAGATATATTATAGAAACTAAACTTCAAACCGCAGAGATTCAGTTAGAAACTACGAACGTACTGAGAGCTGAACACACAGAGGCTTTTAAAAACGTCTGGCCACCGCCATCTTTATGTTGGAGCGCAGGCAGACTTTTTCATTAGTCATCACATGTTGCTAATGTGTGATTTATGTAACCGACAGGGGGAAGTGAGATCAGATCACAAGTGGTCACTCTGACACATTCTGCTGCCAGATGGAAATGGGGACTTCCACTTGTTATAAGATCACTCAGGACAGATGTTAAAGCCAGGTCAACAAAGGCCCTGTGTCTCCTGGTTTATTAAACAGATTTTCTTTGCAGATGAGGTGAAGATTGAGATAATACATTTATTATAGTGATCTGATCTCTCTCTCTCTCTCTCTCTCTCTCTCTCTCTCTCTCTCTCTCTCTATCTGACCTCACACACTGCATGTCAGGCTTTATTCTGGACATGTACTTCTGTTGATCCAGGCTATGTGAGACCTAAAACCCAAAGTTAATCCTAAAATGAACTGGCTAAAGCTTGTTTTACAGTTCTGCGGAGGCTCCACGCAGAGCTTTCGCCGTAGCCTACCTAAGTGGCCTGATGTTTATACTTGTGCACTGGTGTGTGTGTGTGTGTGTGTGTGTGAGATAGAGGGAGAAGTGAGAGAGTGACGGCGATTAGCTCCGGAGCGAGTAGCGACTCTAGAGTCATAGTGAGAGAAACAAAGTGTCTCCCCTGTGTCGCCGCGACGTGTAGTTACATTTTTCAAGAGGTGCACGTCAGGCTATGGCGTGCATTCGACGCACAACTATAAAAAGGCCTTAACTCTGATCCTGCTCTGTGACAGCTCTAAAAAGTGGCTTTAAAAATATGGAAATGTTGGTATCTTGTTGGACCCAATGGGCACCATGTTTTTGTAACTGTACAAAAATAAATACAGTATGTCTCTGGTATTGCATGATATGAATGAAGTCTACTGTGATTCCATACGGTTGCGTTAAGTTTGTGTCTGTCCCACAGACAACAGACAAGTCCAGCATCCAGCGTCTGACCGAGAGCTTTGTCACCAAGCTGCAGGCGGACTTCCCCTCTACAGTCAGCACCATCTACAGGTCAGCAGGAAACTACAAACATCATGGACATAAGCATGTTTTCTTTTAGTATGTTTTTTTTTCTAATTATAGGCAAGATACAATCAATCTAGAATTTGCCACACACAAATAAAGTAATTAAAGCTGCTGTGTGTGCGCTGCAGGACCAGTGAGAAGCTACAGACAGCATGTAGGAGCTCCTCCGCAGCTGACCACTGGGACAGATGTCTGCTCTGCATGTGCGCCCTCGACACTGCTGTTGGTAAGTGTTGTATAGACTGTTACCAGAAATTAGTTAAAGGACAAATCCGGCGCAAAATGAACCTAGGGGTTAATAACACATGTGTACCGAGTCGACCGTTCTCTGGGATATGTTTTCATGCTAATCGAATGTGACCAGTTTTAGCGCAAACCGCTAATTAGCTTGTAACGCTAGTCGTCGGGGCAGAGGGTAAAGTAAAAAGAAATCGCTATTTCTAAACGACTAGCAAGGCTCAAAATAGCACCACACTTCCACGGTAGCATAATGAGGGTCCCTACAAACCGAAGCATTGAGAACTTCAGTGTACAGACAGTTTATTATAAAGATAGTTTAGAAAGACCGTACCGTTCACGTATACAGGCAGCCGCCATCTTGGGAAAACAGTCACGACCAGTCGAACGACGAACGCTGTGCAACCAGTAAACGGTAACATAGCTCAGGCACAGCGTTCATCGTTCGACTGGCCAAAACTGGTCACATTCGATTAGCATGAAAACAAATCCCAGAGAACGGTCGACTCGGTACACGTTATTAACACCTAGGTTCGTTTTGCACCGGAATTGTCCTTTAACTTAATTGCCATTAAACTAAACATTGTCAGTCATTTCAGTCACTGAGCTCATAGCTTAGGAAAGACGGGACACCATTCACAACTGATGTGACACTGAACCATAGCTTCCCTTGAAAAGCCACCAAACACTGCGCCCCCATTTAGGGTTAGCAGAGATTATAGTGCCAAGTTATTCAGACTGACTTCCCTTCTTCCCCTGTCCTGAGGTCTGAGACCCAAACAAACTTTTACAGTTTTAAGTGTTTTTTTCTGCTTGGGGTGGGGATGTGTTAACAATTTCTATTTTTTATGTTTTTTAATCCGTTTAAAATCTGCGTAATTCTGAGACCGCAGATTCCGTGTGGACTCTCAAATAGTTTTTTTTTAAGTGTTATGTAAATACCCTGCCTACATTTGGATATCGTCCAAGGCAGAGAGATCAATGCTTAGCATTCACAAGGATGTAAAATAAAGATAATACAGCCATGTCATCACAGAAAATATAGAACTTGGATCAGACCTCTACAGATAACTCACTCAACCTCACAGTATCAGTTATTATTGGGCACCTAACAGGATGCAATATATACATCCAATAAAATGTCTGAGTAATGATACCAAAGACGCATGGATCACTAATGTACAGACAGTAAAACTAATACAGAGAAAACACATGAAATCAAAAGCAGGACTGGCGATTCCCACAGTATTTCTTTCTCCATCCCCATCTACTCGTGGACGTCCAGAGAAAAACAACAACAAAACACTGGCGACCCATTGTAGCCTACCGGCCGGTAGCATGCTGCTACAGACACACATTAGCTTACCAGTAGCCATCAGCTGCACTTTTCCAGATACCATCGCCACTGCCAGAGTCGGCGCTGACAAGAAAGAAAAAAACTCCTGCTTTCCTGAAGTCACTGGTGTGGTAGTCTATATCAACGACGTTTCCTTTCCTGGATTGTTCAGGTTCCTCTGGATGTCCCTCATTCCATTCAAGTGCACCTTGTTAACTTTGAGAAACTTACTTGTTGTAAAGTGCCCTTCTGCCATCTAGAGGCTCTTATTGTGGCATTGCCATCACTGCTGGATGTTTTTTATTTTTATTATTGAATCCAATCGTTACGTTTAAATCTAAAAAGGTCCAATCATGGATTTGGAAAATCTTAACTCCCCTACTTCACAGTACTATACATAATCGTTCTGTTTGTAAAATAGGCAGTGGGCACTGAACACTTATAGACGTAAATAGCAGATATAAGCATTCTTTACCCAACAAGAAAGAAGACCATAATGATTTAGTCTTTCCTTCTTCTCTGCCTTCGTCTCCCTCTTTCTTTCAGAGAAGGCTTCAGCCTTCAAGGCCACACTGATCTCAGAGCAGCTCTCCCAGACTAAATCTCCAGGAGCTAGCAGTGCTGAGATCCAAAGACAAAACCCAGGTACAGGAGTCAATGAATACATGTCACTTCCACTCATGCCTTGAAGATTTCTTGTAGCCATTGTGTCTCTGTGGTATTGTGTGCTCATTTGGAGTCCTTTTTCCAAAAGGATATGGAGAACGTTCAGAAATATGACTAAGACAGTTTAGCACTAAAGCTTCTTTAGAGTCTGTTATAAAATGTGAAATGAATTAGATACTCGTGTTGTATTTCAGTGCTGTATATAAACAGCTAAAACATTGGTATGTGGGCAGAAACCTTCTCAGGCTGAGGTCAGAGGAAAAGTCCAATGTACACCAGGCAGTACAGTAAAAGTCCACAATTGAGTTTCTACTTATTATGCGTTAATATCAGTTTCCTGTGTTTTCATTAAAGCTCCAGTGGAACTAGAATCAACTGCTCCCTCGGGAGATTGCTGCTCCTTTGGTGGAGAGAATTGTGTAAAAGCAGCAAGTGGTGGAGGCTGCTGTTCATCTATCAAGTAAGTGTTGAGTAATTTATTCATCTAATCTAACGAGCTCTCCCTCGTTACACCGGCACTTGACATGCAAAGTCATGTTAACAAGCAAATTTCAAACACATCATTCTAAATAGGACTGGGAGCCTTGAGTGTGTGACTGTCTTTATACATGACATTAAAATGGTTACCAGTGGGGTTGGGTACCTAAACTGCTTCCTAAATGACCGGTATCTACCAGACCAAATGACAACTTGATTTTGGTGCCTCATTTGGGTGACTCTTAAATGCCTGCGCTGCCCTCTAGTGCTCTGAAACGGACACTAAACAGTCTGAAGTCTGGCTGTTTTTCATCCGAAAGGATTCCAACACCGGGACATACAACAGTATGCAGCTAAAGACACATTGATCCTAGCTGCGCTTTGAGACACCGTGGTCACTGTCGGACTTGTCGGAGAAACGACACCGATGGGACTTAAGGGTGCCTTCGATTGCACCTCGTAAGCTCATGGTGCATTCAAGTGCAACTCGAGAAACTCAAGCTGTTGTTGTAAAGTACCCTTCTGCTATCTAGTGTTTCTCCTTTTTGTTGTTGAACAGCAGTTGACTGGTGAAAGAAGTTATTGTTATTACATTTGAAATAAATGATAAATTTGACCATAAAGCCTTAGCGATAAACAAGCCGTTCTTTATTGTTGCCGACTGCCGTTTTGTGCTCTTCTTTCTATATTTTTTAAGTATCTGTTCAGGCCCTATTTAGGCACAGGAAACCGCTTTAAATGGTTTTATCACCGATATTGGAAAAAACCCAAACGATACCCAACCCTAGTAAACAGTGTGAGCGCACGCCAACAAATGTGCTGTTGAAAGCAGAGGTCTTGGATGGCCAATCTCCCTCTGCTATCACTGACAAGGCTAGCATGCTCAGGTTTAGCAGGTATCATTTTCACGATGGTCACCATCTTAGTTTAGCCTGTTGGCATGCTAACAGTTGCCAATTAGCAGTTAACGCAAAGCACGGCTAATGTAGCAGGATCATAATCCCCTTCTGTTTGTTTCTTCTCTCTACGCCATTTAATTGTGTTTTTCAGGATGTAAATAATAAATGCTTCGTGTCAAAGCAGTCTACCTGTGTTGTTATATCACAGGGTACCAGAGACGAGCGATCTGAAGAGTCTGTTGTGTTACAGCTGTAAGCTGACCATCAAAGACATGGTGAGTGACATAACCCCAACAACACTCAATGATTTTCAAATGCAAGCTGAAGTTTGTCTTGGTTGTTAACCACCTAATCTAAAAGACAAACAAAATCTAAATATATCATTCATGACCTTAAAGAGTAACTAACCCCAGACTTTTGGCTGAAGTGCCTCTACCCTGGAAATATTCAAACAATATCTCAAGTGATGATTGACAGGTATTCTTTTTTTTAAAGTGCTCATATTATGCTTTTTGGCTTTTTCCCTTTCCTTTATTGTGTTATATATCTTTTTGTGCACGTTATAGGTTTACAAAGGGAAAAAGCCCAAAGTTCCCCCCCCCAAAGGGACTTACCATCTCCAACAGAAAACACTGTTCACAAACTGCTCCAAACAGCTCTATTGTAGTCCAGCCTTTACTTCAGAGACAAACGTGGTCACTTTGGAACACATGTTATAATGCTCGCCTAGCTGCTAGCATGGCACGCCCTCATACTTTGCTTCTGACTGGCTAGAATTCCATACCTAGGTACTGTCAGGGCACTCCCTCATACTTTGCTTCTGACTGGCTAGTATTCCTTACCTAGGTACTGTCAGGGCATTCCCTCATACTCTGCTTCTGACTGGCTAGTAGTCCTTACCTAGCTACTGTCAGGGCACGTCTTCATACTCTGCTTCTGACTGGCTAGTAGTCCTTACCTAGGTACTGTCAGGGCACGCCCTCATACTCTGCTTCTGACTGGCTAGTAGTCCTTACATAGGTACTGTCAGGGCATGCCCTCATACTCTACTTTTGACTGGCTAGTAGTCCTTACCTAGGTACTGCCATGGCACGCTCTCATACTCTGCTTCTGACTGGCTAGTAGTCCTTACCTAGCTAGTGTCAGGGCACGCCCTCATAATCTGCTTCTGACTGGCTAGTAGTCATAACCTAGGTACTGTCAGGACACGCCCTCATACTCTGCTTTTGACTGGCTAGTAGTCCTTACCTAGGTACTGTTAGGACACGCCCTCATACTCTTCTTTTGATTGGCTAGTAGTCCATACCTAGGTACTGTCAGGACACGCCCTCATACTCTTCTTTTGACTGGCTAGTAGTCCTTACCTAGGTACTGTCAGGGCATCCCCTCATACTCTGCTTCTGACTGGCTAGTAGTCCTTACCCAGGTACTGTCAGGGCACGCCCTCATACTCTGCTTCTGACTGGCTAGTAGTCCTTACCCAGGTACTGTCAGGGCACGCCCTCATACTCTGCTTCTGACTAGCTAGTAGTCCTTACCTAGGTACTGTCAGGACACGCCCTCATACTCTTCTTTTGACTGGCTAGTAGTCCTTACCCAGGTACTGTCAGGGCACGCCCTCATACTCTGCTTCTGACTGGCTAGTAGTCCTTACCTAGCTACTGTCAGGGCACGCCATCATACTCTGCTTCTGACTGGCTAGTAGTCATTACCTAGGTACTGTCAGGGCATGCCCTCATACTCTGCTTCTGACTGGCTAGTAGTCCTTACCTAGCTACTGAGCATGTGTGACTCCCAACAAAGATGAACAGAAGTGAGAGGTCTCACTCTGTAGCTAAAACAGAGAACTCAACACACAGGGTGAAAAGAGGAGCTGCAGCAATGTGCAGTACAACAAAAATATGGTGTTTTTTGAAAATTAAACCATGTAAACCTATTCTGATACAACCTCTAAATACAATTATGAACCTGAAAGTGAGCATAATATGAGCACTTTAAAGTCTGTACATTGTTTTTAGTAAAATACTGCATAATATACCTTTTTTATGTAGTTTTTGAAATCGGAAAAAAACCTGCTTTGTTTCATAGTATGTTGTCCCATGTTTGAAGTGAAATAAGAACATGCATGTGGGCATTTGATGTTTTACTGGTACTGATGTTCTTCTGTGTCCTCGTGGCGTCAAGTCGTCAGTGGAGCGTCTCCCGCAGTACATCCTGTCAGAGGCTCATAGGAGGCAGAGGAGGTGAGAAGATTTGGTTCATTTAAAGCATGTTTCCATTGTTGATTCCATGTACAAGAAACGCCTTCATGAAATCATGAAACTGTGCTCTTCTCATTTAATGAATGCATTTTTCAGATGTTCTAATGTCAGCCCAGTATGAATACCTAGACTCTGTGTGCCAAACAAACTGTTGTACTGGAACAACAACGAATCAACATTGTAACATCTAGACAAAATGTATACGTAGAAAATTGGAGCAGAAACCCAAATGATAGACTGTCAGGACTTAAGTGTTGCGTTCTGCAGGTCCCAGATGAGAGAGGAGATCAGTGACTTCCTGCTGGATGATGAAGATGATGGTGACCAAGGCGATTAGAGGGGAAGTTAAGCTGATTGTTCACCTCCAGCAGTCCACTCTGAAAAAATGAACACAAAATGTACAACCTGCAGGGAGTGGAGGACTTTGAAATATAAATGCCTAACAAATACAGTATATTATACTGTATTTTGTACAAAAGCAGTCATAATCTAAATCTGGTTATCCCGTGTGGACTGCGTTTTCTTCTAACATGGCATAATTCATATGTACACTCACACACACATGGTGGACTCAAACACCCAGCACGTGGACCAAGCGCACGTTGTTAGTTAACATCTCAGAAACTGAACATAATAAAGTATCTATTTTTACGGCTTTCCATGCAGTTTTCCACATTCATTCACATTGATTTGAATCTCATTTCTACATACATTTAGGCACTATGGTGATACAAAATCCAAGAAATGATGAAGTTGATCATAATGATGCATTCTGCCAGAAAGAATAGTACAGAATGTATAAGAAAAAGATATCTTACTTTATTTGTTTAATAAAAAAAACATTTTTATTTTAAAGTGCTCATATTATTCTCATTTTCAGGTTCATAATTAGGGGTCCAAGCCCAAGTCTGGAAGAACCGGCGGTAGCAGGAGCTACGCCGTTCTTACAGCAGGGCTGTGGAACCCTATTGTTTTTCTACTGATTAATCATACATTATTTCTTTCCATTAATCTTCTCCGCCTAAAACTCCGACTACAGGCTAAACCGTACATGGTGGGGGGGTTGCCATTTTCAGGACTGGTCCGGAACTCTGCAAGGACCTCAGGCGCAACGATTCACCCACTTCCACCACTAGGTGGCGCTATAGCAGAAAAAATGCGTTTGGCCCTATAACTCCTACACCGAACACCGGGCATTCAAAAACCATACATCCACGCGTTCCCTGGATCCAACTGAATCATATATTCATATTGAATGATATAGGCCACGCCCATTTCCGCCTAGACTTTTATGCGCAAAACCAACGTTGTCGAACTCGTCCTAGGCCGTGTCAGGCCGGATCAGCACGAAACCTGGTACGTAGCATCTCCAGATGGACGTGACCAAAAGTTGAGGTTAATAACTCAATGCATTTAAATGCCACAGTAAATGCAATCAACACGAAACCTGTGATGCTCTTTCAGCATGCCGCTCTGAGGCTCTGTACTAAATTTGGCAAAGATCGGCCATTAGGGGGCGCTATAATCAACGTAGACGTGTTTTGGCCCTTTTACTCAATGTTAATGACATATTTGCAATGGGATTGTACCACAGACCTTGCAGCTCACACTTCCCCGGGGCGTCGGGGGCGACTGGCGTGGGTGGCTTGGGCCCCGTCATAACTGCTTGCAGTTCTAGTTGTATTTAGAGGTTATATCAGAATAGGTTTACATGGTTTAATTTTCAAAAAACACATTTTTGTTGTACTGCACATTGCTGCAGCTCCTCTTTTCACCCTGTGTTCAGGTCTCTGTTTTAGCTACAGAGACCTCTCACTGCTGTTCCATCTTTGTTTTCTGTTAGAGATGGTAAGTCCCTTTGTGGTGGACTTTGGGCTTTGTAAACCTATAACTTTTAAATGTTTAAAAGGAAAAAGCAAAAAAGAATAATATGAGCACTTTAATATAGGGGCCGACAGCCAAGACTTGAGTCAAGTCAAAAATGTTAACCATTTTGTGTGTGAATAAAATTTAAATAATGTGAGATTCAATTTCCACTGCAGGCATGCAAACTGGTCAGGGGTTAAAAAAATATATATATTAAAAAAAAGGTGAGAAGGATAGTGTGGACCTCCAACCCCCCCTAGGGGGTTCCGAAAGAAAGTTTTGTACATTTTATAGTTAAATGTATCAATCCGGTGCACTTTGAGAGCAAAAATAAGAGGCTAGATCTATGAAGAATATGTGCTCTTGTGAACAATGGTGTGTGCTTCTTAGATATGTACCCATAAACCCATTGTGTGTATAGATATGGATGGTGATGGCACAGCACAAAGCATGGTAAATGAGACATGGTTCAGTTCAAAAATGGTCAAAACAAAATCACCTAGAGCATACATTTGCGTCAACGAAATATAGAAAAAGTGGTTACCACTGAACTGGTTTAATTTCTATCTATAACAGGTGGAGTACGTACGTTCCTACGTACTTCCGCTCAATTTTCATTTGAGTCTGGTAGGCCCAGGCTAGGAAAAATCTCTTAACACCAATGTTTCCAAACCTATAGATGAAGATATTTGTACAACTTGTATTTTCTGAGCCTATGTCCAGGATTGATCCAGGCTACACATGTTTTATAAGTTCAGACAGCACACAGAAAAATGACAAACATGAAGTATAACGTTTGGAGAATGACAGAAAGTGCCGTTTTATTGAAAAGACTGTTGAAAGGCAAAAACGTTACTAAAGGTCTACAACAAGTATCACACATAAGTATTTACAAAATGAGAATTCACAATGGTATGTATGTATGTATGTAGTTCTGTGTTTTAGATTTTGTTGAGGCTGGCAGCAGGCAGGGTGGATTTGTCCAAGTCATCAAAGTAGGGGTGAGTCATGGCCTCGCGTGCAGAGATCCTCTTGGGAGGATTGTAGGTCAACATTTTCTACAGCAGAGACACAAGACAGGGAAGAAAAGGAGACCGTGTCACTCAGGGAAGGTTATGTATAGTATTATTATTATTAAGTTACGTATGCATCTATGAAAATAAATCCCAAACCACAGTGGAACACACAGACCCCTCCAACATATTTATATGAAGTGATTCCTTGGATTAAATGAGTTAGTCTTATTATAAACACTGGAGTTATTGGAAATGTTTGGATCATCAGCTGTGCCAGAGAGTCGATGACATGGCGCTGCGTTTAAAAAAAAATAATATTTTTAAATTAAAAAATGCCTACACGTGAAGTTTGGACATAGTGGCTATGTAGTTCTATAGTTTGAGGTTGTTATTGCATTTCAGAAAATGTCTTTAAAAACAATGTAATATGGCACTTAAATGCACTTCATGTTTAGTTTTTTTGAGAGATGATATTGTAAGCAATGTAGGCAACACAAATGTTGCTTTTCTCCAAAAATTAAACCAAACTATTGTATATTATTGCTCTTGAATAAAACAAAAGTATTTCTTATCCGATTAAATCGATGGATTACTAAAACAATCGATAGCTGTAGCCCGACTTCTGAATGTTAGTAACAGAAGTGTACCGCTAACGTCAAATATGTTTTGTATTTATTATATCTGTACTGACTTTAATCTGACAGACCGGTTTGAAAAGGAAAGCCCTTGGAGGACCACCGTTAACCACACAAGGCAACCAGGAAGAGATTCCTCCAGTGTCCTAAATTCACTTTGACTCACCAGCCAAGTTGGCGGGTAGATGAAAAAAAGTCCAGCTGTTAGGGATGTTAATGATTAACCATTTACCGCCAACAGGAGTTTTGACCTATTAGCCTAATATTATCAGTTAAACCAATATTAAGAAAAAAAAAGTTTTTAAAAACCATCTTTGGCATGATAAAAATGTAAATAGGCTATTCAATCTATTTCTTAACTGCTAATTCATTTGCTAGTCCTAACTTTGAAGCAGCAAATCGTGTTTTAAGCTCTTTTTTTTCTGCTTGTGGAGAGCTACGTGACACATGAAACTAGATCGATGAGGACCGGCGAGTTAAATCGGCCGTCTGACAACCTGCAGGTGGAGGCGGGGGAGACTCGGACATACACGCCGCGGGCCGCTGTGGACTTGTGTCAGTCCCGCAAGGAAAGTGGCTGCATGTGTCCGACAACGCACAGAACATTAACGGTACGAGCCTGCAGCTGTCAGCGGACACGGAGAGGAAAGTGAGTCAGAGCCTCCCGGACGGTGACCTGAGACTCCGTTTCCTGCTTTGTCGGTCAACATTTAATTTCATTGCGCTCTCTTTTGGAAGGCTGGCTGCCAAAAATCACCACTTACTAGCTAATTAATTAGCCTGAGGTAAACGCTAGCTATCAGTAAACAGAAGTGGCGTGGTGGCTGGCGTCTGGTGTGCGCGCCAGTGTCTGTCTGTTCCGACATGCAGAGCAACAGAAGAAAGTAGCTGCACCTTCACCAAAATGAAGACTGGAAAACGGAACCATTTTGGTACAAACATTTACTCGCCACGTGGCAGACAGCCCTCGGATATTTACACGCCAAATGGAAAATGTAGCCGCATTTGGCGACTGAACTTCGGACCCTGGATTCCTTTTATCTGGTTCTTGTCATGTAGAGGAATGATACATAATATACCAATAATCATTATGCTTAGCTTAAGATACTTCAGACTGGCGTTGTTAAATGGGTCGGCCCTAGTCCTTACCGCCAGCAGGTCCAGGCCATTCTTATCCAGGTTTTTAACCATTGACGACAGGTTTCCAGACTTCCATTTAGGGAAGGTGTTTTTGTAGTCAGGTAGGCTCTCTACTTCAGGCCAAACGTCATTGTTTGGGGTTCCCAGAGTCCTGGAAAAAAAAAAAAAACAGAAACAGACAGAAGGATTCAAACAGGGAACTGCAGTTACACACCAGGTACTGCCCCAGGGGACCCAGAAAACACAGGGCTACCTGGAAATACTGTTTTATATCTATGGTTGTACGTCCTGCTGTTAGAATCCTCTCCAGTGAAATACAGTCACACCTTTACGCCGTTTAGCTGTCAGCATGTTAACCGTGTTTACTCCAGCTACTAGCTAACGGTAGGCTAACATCAACGTTACCTGCTGCCAAGTAGGGCTGGGCGATATGGAGAAAATCAAATACCACGATATTTTTTACCAAATACCTCGATATCGATACCGCAACGATATTGTAGCGTTGACTATCGGTGCTTTCACAAAATATTTACACAATGAGATTTTAGATAAATAATCATCAGTAATGTGGATATAATGACTAAGTGGGTAAAGCAAATAACAGTTACAACAGTCTGGAAAGTTCAGAAAATGACATCACTTTACTGTAACGCAGCCTCAAAAATATCATATTTGATTTTCTCCATATTGCCCAGCCCTAATCCATACGGATCAACTACGGTCCATTGGACCACTATCTGTTACACAGTGAATATTGAATTTTAGCTAGACGTTGGGGGGAAAAACAAAAATAATAATCGCAAATCGAGTCTTAATCACAATATCTGGCAGAATTATTAGGCGCAATTAGATACCCCTGCAGTTTGCTTTGGTGGGTCTACCTGAAGATCCTAAAGAGCTGGTCTATCTCGGAGTCTCCATGGAACAAAGGCTTCTTAGTGGCAAGTTCTGCAAAGATGGTCCCAGTGCTCCAAACATCGACGGGGGTTGAATATCGGGGTGAACCCAGAAGGACTTCTGGAGCCCGGTACCATAGAGTTACAACCTGGGAACACACACACACACACACACACACACACTTTAGAGGCTCGTTGGCGGTTAATCAAATATGCCCTGCACACCGTTGACTCAGTGTTGGTGATGCTCATGCTCTACCTCTGACCACATGTATCCCCATGGTGTGTGAATGGATTCTCACCTCATGGGTGTAGACCCTGACAGGAACACCAAAGGCCCGAGCCAGGCCAAAGTCTGCCAGTTTGATGACGCCCTTGTTGTCGATCAAAAGGTTCTGGGGTTTCAGGTCCCTGTGGAGGACTCGACGACAGTGACAGAAGTAAATGCCCTCCAAGATCTGGTAAAGGTAGCTCTAAAAAGGTAGTGAAGGGGGAGGGGAGGAGAACGGACATGGAAAAGGACACGTTTAGTGAAGCTGAACTAAACAAGACTAATCGGTTTTAAACCTGAGCACCCCTTCAGAGCTTCTTTCACCACATCTCCCTTTTCCTACAGAGGACTCTGTACTTTCTATTTTTGCTTTAAATTTGAATTAATTGAATCAGTATCTCTCCTTCAAATTATATCAAGTTGTTCAAAAAAGTCAGGAGCAACCCTGAATATTACAGAAATTCCCAATAACATCCACTCACCCCAAATTCATTCACTCATATCTAATTTACGATTTAAAGTAGAACGTCTTGGTTCTACTGCAATACATTTTATTTAATAGACTTGACCAGCATTTCAGAATCAGAAAAGGATGTAATGCCAAGTAAGGAACACCTACAAAGACTTTGCCTCAGTTGTTGGTGCACACATTAATACGAAATAAAAAACAAATATGTACATACAACATTAAGAAAATAGAGGCTGTATGGATTAGTGCAGGATGTGCAAAAATGTTGAGGAATGTGTTAAAGTTCAGGATATATACAATGTGCAAAGATACAGGTCAGGACAGGACAGGTATATTGTCCAGGATGCAGGAATAAGTGTCAATGTCAGTGGGGGGGTGTGGGGGTCTGGGGCCTTGTTAAAGAGGCTGACTGCAGAGGGGAAGAAACTGGTTTTGGTCCTGATGGACCGCAGCCTCCTGCCACAGTCACATCAGGCCTGCACGATATTGGAAAAAAAAAAAAAACAACTGACATTGCGATATTTTTTCCCCTTGCGAAGTGAAAAAAAGACAAGATGACATAAATAGCTCTATTTGGAAATAATAAATCATTCTCAACTACTGCGGTGATTTTGTAGGGGAGTGCATCTACATAGAAACTAAAAATGTGTCTACTCCTCTGAAGAGATTTTGGAGAGGGACATTAGGTAGTTAAATACACCGGTTGACTGACATGACACCATTGTATTCATATAATACTATCAATCCAGGCTAAAGTGAATGATAGTAATAATGCATGCACGTTGCTTCCTCTAAATTCCAGGTTGTGGTCGACTAGCGGGGCCAGCTTGTTCGTTTGATAAATTGATCAACATTGATTGTGATTGGTGGTTCTGTGTGCATGCAGAGCCTGGATGTCACACACTAGCAACAAACTGTGTATCCAAGAACGCTTAAGTACAAACCCCGTCACACACACACACTAAAGGGGAAGGGTTGCCTGGTAACGATCATGTAAAAGGTTATTTTTCTATCAAGCAGCAAAAAGGTTAGCGTCAACATCTCAACGTCCTGCGATGCGACTACTGCATGCGCACATCGCGATGTAGACGATTAAACAAAACGTCGTGCAGCCCTAGTATATAGTAGTTTACCAAGTAGAACTACGATGACATTAGAATGGAAAATACTTCTCTACGTGTTTGTGTGCAAAAGGGCAGAAATTTGTCTTTGGTACTGGTGGGCAAAATCTGCTATTCTGAATGGTGTATTATTAAAATAATAAATATTGAAAATGTACAGGAATTACAATTACAGTGTAAATCTTTTTCAAAAAGGTATAGTAAGCAATGTTAAATTATACACTTTGTCAAATCCAGCGTACATCTCCGTACGGTCACCTAGCTCTCCATTTGTGTGTGTGTGTGCGTTCAACACTGCAGAAACCTCCGTGATGTCAGAGGAATGAAAACTGATGAGGGCTCTCGTCGCTATGGACACGTGAGTAACAACATTAGCTTAGTGTTTCACTGTTTGACCTCAACAGGTCAGTTTAACCTCGTACATTTGCTAAAGTTTTCGTGACGGCTGCTCCCAACTGGCTAGCTTTACAGCAGTTGCTAATCCACAAGCTAACGTGGGCTAACATTGACTCTGCCACATTTTGTTCAGTCGGCAGAGATACTAACAGAAGTGGTTTTAAAGGTTTATGAATCACAAACACAGTTACCTTAACCAGCATAGGGTCCATGTACTGGCCAGAGGGGATGGAGTCCAAGTACTTCTTCAGGTCCATGGACAGGAACTCAAAGATGAGGTAGAGGCGAGACTCCTGCATCAGGACATCCAGGAGTCTGGCACACACACAAACACTGGGTAAGTCCGTACTGTATGTGTACATGTTCTCATAGGCTGTGACTCTCATAATCCCAATTTGCTCACATACTCCATGTAAAGGGTTGGGATGGATATTTTTACTATAGGCAGTGGTAATGAATAAATGTTGAAAACATCAACTATTAAATATATGTAATCTTTTCACTGGTACTTGTAGCGACATAGCATACTAGTGTTTTTAAACTACTATGTTGGTGTTTGCTAACAGCGGATAAAATCTACTACTTTTCACCAAATGGAAATATATAACGCAGCATGGTGATTTGTGGCATTATTTTGGAGACGTGGAGATCCAAAAGTGGTTGATGGTATGCAACTGTTGCTATGTCTAAAGTGGTTTGACACTTTAGACATTCTTGCTAGCGAGTTACTGTACATTAAAAAAAGTGTTGAGTAGTCTCTCTGCGATTCAATAACTAATGTGTGCCTGCCAAATGCACACGAGCGGAGTTGAGGGTCAAGAATTTCCACTCCCCCCCTCACCGAACTGTTCATTCCGCTCCTCGTTCAGCCGCCCACAAAAAGGTCAGGCAGAAAACGCCAGTGCTGTGGCCACTGGTAGCATGGAGGGAGGGCGGGCGCCTTCAGCTGCATGTATCCTCATGCTGTGAGCGGTACTTCAGCGAGAGACGAGGCGACGCTGTATCTGCTCTGTGCTTGAATGCAGACCAATATTCCTGCAAAGTCTGCTTTTTAATGACAAGACTGGAATAAAGGTAGACATTTAGACTATTTATGCTATAAAACGATCGACTACTACAAGAATGAATGCATCCGAAAAGTTTATTCAGGAACTATTTAATAACAGCTGGGATTAAAATATTTTTTGATGACAGTAACTGCAGCAGTTTGAATGACTTTACAAAATGTGTGTGGTATATATATATATATATATATCTCTATCTCAATACCGCGACAGCCATACCATCAGCTGTTGTTGTTTTGGGGCCGAGTAGGTCTGGACCACACTATAATTTACAGAGACCCAACAATTCTCTCAAGAGTAACTGCACCTAGTGTGACAGCGGTGAGGAAAAACTTCCTTTTAACAGGCAGAAACCTCGGAAGAAAACACGGCTCGAGGTGGGCAGCCATCTGCCTGGAATTACAGCCGCTGGTAAGTCTTACTTTTACAAACCCTTTAAGACAATACCCAATTCTGTAACACACATTCTAAACTCCACACCAAGCGAGCGTACCGTACAACGTTGGGATGCTTCAGCTCTTGAAGCAGAGAGACCTCTCTGACAGCGGTGCTGGGAACCCCCTCCTCCTCACTCTCCAGACGGATCTTCTTCATAGCCACGACCTGCCCTGTGTTCTTGTGCCTGCCCTTATACACCACCCCATAGGTACCTGCACAACAAGTCACCAACGTTTTTGTAATCGTATTAAGCACAGCCACACTTAGAACTTTATATTCATGACCATGTTGATTAAAGTACCAGTGGTGTAGTCTACGTGATACGCAGGTATACCCACTAAGAAAGCTCCAGGATTTCCATATACCCACTTAAAAATGCCCAATGACACATAACAACATACTATCCATTATATTTTTGATATATTTTGAATTCAAGTCATCTGTTATTTTCTTCTTCATTTAGGCTAAATAAAGGGATTTCCACCACAAATTGGTGCATAAAAGTGTATCAGAATGCAGAAAATGAAGTTGTTGATGCTCAAAACTTCCCTGGGGGAGGACACCCAGACCCCCCACTATGATATGCCCCCCCACCCCAAAAGGCAGATTCTGGCACACACAAAAATATATATAAACACACACACACACACACAGTACAGTATACCCACTACAATACATTAGACTACACCACTGTAAAGTACCTATAATGAAAATGGAAGGGTGCTGAGAATCAAGGCAATTAAACCCAAACCTGAAATAATTTCGGAAGCATAACATTTGTAGCAATATATTTGAATAATTGAGATTAAGACAAGAAAACAATTAGACCAACCTTCTCCAATTTTCTCTATCTTCAAGTAGTCTTCCATTATTGCCTGGGGGGGAAATACTGTCATGTCAAGAGTGCTATTTCAACAGCAATCATTACTTTCCAGTAGCTTCAGCTTATGCTTACCTTTCTATTTCGAATATTGATTGTATTAACTCACTGCCACTAAATAGCTTAGCTGTGTGTTACCGTTACTTACAATGTCAAATGTGGCCTAAAAACTAACAAGGCTGTGAAAGGCTGAATTTGGCTCGTCGTGTAACGTAACTTAGGATCGGAATGTGGAAATGTCCGTAACGTTAACCGTTAATTCAACAACTTACCACAATGCATCATGCACTTTTAAACTTAGAGATGAAGTTACTAAGTTGGCATTTCAAACTGTGACGTTAACGTTAATGCTGTAACATTAACGTTATAAAAACGATAACGTTAAACTAGGTTAATAGTGGCTCATAACATTGCCTTATTTTACACAGAATTTTAACATCAACAGTTCATTCGTGTTGTCGTTTCGACAGTAAGCCTTGAGAGATGAGAAGATATAAACGTGTTACAGCCCGTTTTCATGCTAAGTAACGTTAAGCAAGTTATGCTTAGCTAACATTAGTGCTAACACTAAATCGTCATGGCTAACGTTACCTTCTTTTGACTTTCTCGTGGTAGCTGACCCACTTTATGCTCAGACCGAATGGTACAAGTTAACCTGACAAATGATTTAAATCATATTTCAACATGTATCGTTATAAAATAGTTATAATTACCTGACTGTGCCTGGTTTGGTTGTATGTACTATCCGTGCACAGACTGCCGCTGAATGCTGACACTCTTTTGAAATGACCGCAGTAATGCAACGGTTCAAAACTAACCAATCAGGGAACGGGATGTGTTTCAAAACCAGCAATCAGGGAACGAGAAGCTGTCACGTGGGGTGAGCGGGAGAGAACGCGCCGACGTAGCGCGGAGATATTTATGTCCTGAGTTTAGTCTCCCAGGCAGGGACCACATTCCTCTCCCCTATCTACTGTATACTATCCTGTAATATTTACTGTAGTGGTTTAACTCATAGAATGTGTTGTGTAGAGAAAGTATGGCATGGAAGTATATATACATCCATAACACCTTTATTTAAATGATGTCCCATTCAGGGTTAGCCTACATTCAATGATCTCAATGTGAATGTCTCTCAGGCTCTCAGGCTAATTTGCTTGTGTTGTGTCTATTTGCGTGTGTTTTCTTAAGTTGCAGGGCGTTTGCCCCTGTCGGCCACCGTACAAATCTGGTACATAAATCGTCTCTGATAATACTCACTTCATATTCAAAGATACATGTGTATCTATGTACTACAAAATGTGGACACCTCATTATTGTATTCTAAATGATATGTAACTTGTTTTGTCTTGATGCAGTGCTTGAATGAATAACAAAATAACTTTGAAAACATACCAACATTATTTTTCATGTACATAGAAATATAATTTCAATTAAATCATGTTTTTAATAGCAGTACTTTGAGATGATCAATGCATCATTAAAATTCAAATTGAATAACCCAATAGCTCTTTTAACGTTTTTATTGATTTTATATGGCCATAAAAGTCTAGTATTAAAATAGTGGCACACTCCAGACTCCATAGAACAGCAC
This sequence comes from Sander vitreus, assembly GCF_031162955.1. NCBI lineage: Eukaryota > Metazoa > Chordata > Actinopteri > Perciformes > Percidae > Sander > Sander vitreus. Next base: position 1,977,741 of record NC_135871.1, on the reverse strand, counting down.
CGAATTCACCAGAGAACATGTGATAAGTGAGGCCATTTGTGAAAGCTTCGTTCCACAGGCCGTCACTATGATGAACACTTATCTCCAGTCCATAGTGTCAGAAACAATCCCTGTGCAATAAACCTGTTAAACCAAGCATCCACTCTTCAAGTAAATTATATAGTTTTATAGTGTTAAATACATGTAAATATCTGTCAAACATACACTGTATATACTGTCATATCCACATACCGTATCTCATAAGCAACCACTCATATTTCTCATTATTTCAGCACAGTTTGCACACACTTTATACTCTTCATACTACTCACTGTGTATGTACATTAAGAGCAACATCAAAATGGCGTCAAATTCAGTCCTCCAGAAAAACGCGATTATGCGATCGCATAATTCAATGCATAATCAGCCAAAGTCCGCCTATTTATGCGGTGGGGGGGGGGGGCGCATTTTTTTCAAATCCGCTGTACTTTCTTCGCATAAATTGCAGATTTCCGCGCAAAATATGCGGGGCTTGCATGATTTCATAATCCCCGCATTTTTGTTACAAAAAAATTACATATCTTAGCAGAAAGTTGAAAAATGTTGCGTTTACTTCACACAAGAGCAGCCATTTTCCCCCTGTTGCCATGGGAACGTTATGAAGTGACGTAATTACGTGACGTGAACGTCATCGAAAAAGCTGCAAACCCCGCGATGAAGCCACGATGGAACCACAGTTTTTGCAAGTTCACGCAATTTCATCGCATAAATATCCCGCATATTCCATCACGTTTTTTAAGAAAATTATTTTTGCCCGCAACAATCACAAAAAAATGATTGTGATTTGCTCGCAGCACCTGAGAAGCACCGCCGTGAGGAGCAGAGAGTAACAACGGTGCTTTTCAGGTGTTGCGCTAATCACTCCGCCCAAGTAGCAGAAGTAGCAGTGCTTCGCCTTCTGAGAATATAGTTCCCAGTATGTATACGGTTAGAAGATGGCTGTGTGTCATGTGACCTTGTTATTTATACACGCTGTGACTATACAAATCACAACATGTAAATAGGAACATGTTGGCGTTATTTTGTCACTTATTGGGAGCAGTAGGCTAGATGGAGCCGGTTACCTCCAGGATCTGTGCTAAGCTAGGCTAGATGGAGCCGGTTACCTCCAGGATCTGTGCTAAGCTAGGCTAGATGGAGCCGGTTACCTCCAGGATCTGTGCTAAGCTAGGCTAGCGGTGGGGGGCGTCAGACAGAGTTACAACACGCACGGAGATGAGAAGGGTATGTATGGACTTATCTAACTCTGGGGGATACGGGGAATAAGACAAAGTCCCAATAAGTCGGCGTGTTCCTTTAAAGTGTCACTTTGATATAAAAGTAATTCTTTCTGTTGGTGAGTGCTGAAAAATGTGGTTCACACAAAACAACAAAGACCCCATGTTTGGCTGTAAATGAAGACAAGTGGGAAACAGCTGAGTTCAGCTGTGTTGACTTTACAGCTCTAAACTGAATTTATTCCATTTGAACATGTACATATAAGTTACAACCACAGATACTCTTAAATGAATGGAACACTATAGTTCTATTTGTCAGTGATTACAGACTATTAACAACATTAAACATTTACAGCCTTAAAGTTGTGAGAAACCGGCGGATCTGTCACATACCGTCAAGTCCTGTGATGAAAAACTCACATCAGCTTCAGAGTAACAACAGCCCTTATTTATCAAACCCCTTTAAAGGTGTAATATATGTAAACAGAAATAAATAAAACCTTCTTAGAAAGACAGTAAGATTCAAGTGCTGTAAGAGATCGTCCTACAGACAGCATCTAAATGAGCAATCATTTCACTGCAGACTAAGATTCATCCGTCAAAACCTTTTCACACATTTTTCTTATTTACATATTATGTACAAAAAGCATGCCTTGATGAACAAATGGTGGCTCCCGCAATAAAAATCTGCATGTCCTACATGACATACAGGATGGAACAGAGCCATTACTGTGCTTCACCAAACAACTGTGTCCAATCATCAACTCTGATTTAAGGTAGCCTATTTATTCACAAAGTGTGTGCAAAATACAGAATCAAAAATACACAAACAAAATCTTGTGTGAGCATTACGTTATAAAATTAAGATATCGCAAGAAAAATGAATATGCTGTTTAATATGACAAAGCGATATGTCATTTAATTTCAAAGAAAGAATTGATACATACTTAATTTGAAGGTAATATCAGCCCATTTCTACCATCCAAACTGGAGAGCTCCTTCCTAGTTCTAGACAAACTGCTCTAGTTGTGCACAATAATCAGTGCATATGTGTAATAGATATTTCAGGTGCATTTACCCCTCTTTTAAAAGGTTATACTGGACTTAGATAAAAGCTGTCTCGTGTTAGGTTGAACCATGGACTCAAATCACAGCAAGTAGGCTGATGAGTAAACTGTTAGCGTGTTTCTTGACAGGAATGATGGCCCAAATTACTAAAGAGCAGAAACTCAGAGATAGACCTTTAAAACCTCTCTGAGACCTTTCTGTTTAACCAGAAACAGCTCTGAAGTTCGCTAGCCCTAAACCCACCAGACTCCATTTAAAAAAACAATACTTTTAGTGTGTATAGAGCAAACATATTTTCACATGTAAATCAGTAAACTATGTGTTTATTTCAACCAAAACTAGAGTTGTAATGGTTGGAAAAGTGGAAAGATGACCCAAAACGGCTTTTCATAGTTTTCTTTTGTTTCAGTCGACTTTGAATGAAGTGTATTTTACGATGCTAAAATTACTGTTTATTTACATGTAGTTTGGTGGGTTTAGCGAACAAAAGGACCAGAGACAAGAGGAAATGACAGGAAGTTGCGGATGGAGTCCCATCAACATACATGTGCTATATATTTAATAAAAAGCCAACATCTAGCATGTACAACACAAATAGCTTAGCCTGGGAGCCAGATGAATCTCATAAAAGATAACATTGTATACATACAATACTGAGTGACAGAGCTATCACAAGTTTGAGCCTATTACATTTTTTTCCAAATATTAAAGTGACATTCTTTAAGTGAATTGTAAATATGTCACAGCAGGTCAGAGTAAAGTCAGAAAAGTATTCTAGATACATTACAATATTTGACAGTTTATTTTGTTCTACAGCATTCCATTATTTTTGACAATAATTGAAGATGTAATAATGAAATACTCGGATTAATGTGATTTATTTTGTCTGGAGGCTGATGAAACTTTACTTTTCTGAAATCATTACGTCAAGCGGCGATCAATGTTCATAGTGCATGGACTCCCTTCACGGCTCATTATTTCTAGTTAGCTCTACCTTCTCTGTTCAATCACTGACTTTACAAGGCTCTCTTTGGTGCTGCCAATAACATATAGTGCCTCTGTCGTCAAAATAAAAGCCTTATAGTCTGAAACCCTGCTCGCTGCCAATAAAGGCTGTAAGACGGAACAAAAAGCACAATAATAACTTTGCTATTCTTAGAGCCTCACCCAACATGTGGTTAAAAATGTAACATTTGTTCTGAGCGTGGTGCTAGAGAAAGAATAGAAGCATCATCTCTTTGGGAACATGAATGGGATTGGGCAACCTTCAGAGCAATGTCACAGATATTTTGTATGCAAAGTTGATATTTTGGTCAGAGGTGGCGATAAAGGGGAAGACGATGTCCAAAATGTAAAGAAGTGATCCTGTGCTCGGTAAGTGCCATGCCAATCTGCCCATTAGAGTTTGATATTTCTTACGTTTGGGTTAAAACATTTGGTGATGGTGGAACAGATGAAGGTAGGGCTAAAAGAAATAACAGTAGCATTATAAAAACATTAAAATTCATCCTTCTGGAAACATGTATAATCGTGGAAAAGTTCATGGAAATCCTGCCATGAGTTTTCCAGATACCATGTCAAGAAATCTGACCCCATGCTGGCGGGAGGGGAAAAGTGAGGTCAGAGGGGTCACCCAAACCGTTAGAGTCTTCCTCCGGAGACCGTGAATATCCACCTCAAACTTAACAACTGGTCAGGAGTTGAGATATCTCACTCCGGGCCAAGGCGGCCGGGCCAAACAGTGGAGTGACACCTCTGTCCTTATGCCTTGCTGCTGCCAGGGCACTAAAGAACCCTATATGACAACTTTTGTTAAAATATCTCCCACATTTACTGTATATGTTCAATGACAATTCAAAACAACACAGTGTATTCCACCACTGTGTAAACGTTCAAATATTATTTCAGTCACCATGTGCACAAATGATGTTTCACTGCCACTGAAGTGGACTTAAGTTTGTACAGTAGATTCCAGAGACTGTCCCTGTCTGTCTGTTTGTTTGTCTGTGTCTGTATGTCTGTCTGTCTGTCTGTCTGTCTGCCAGTCTAGGTCTACACTCAAAGACAAGTTCACCATGCAGTGAAGACTTTTGGGACAAACACATGAGCAGTGTCCTCCAGTCGGCCCACATGACAATAGGAAAACCTTATTCGAGTATTTTAGACAGTCACTAGTCTGTCAGCTTGTTGAGTTGTGATTGGATGGAAGGATGATGGTGTGCGTTTGGAGACAGTGACAGTGTCTACACTTTTCTTTCCATCTTTCTCCTTTTGAAGGCCACAGCTCTCTCTCTCTCTCGCTCTTCTTTTTTCATATAGCTCTCGTCCATTTGTCTGCGTGTCTGTCTCTCATGGTCCCTCTCTCAGGTTAGAGGTCAGCCATCATCTGCCTCAGCAGCCTCTCCTTGTGCTCTGAAACTTTTTATAGATGAGACGAGGTGGAGAAACACAGTTTCAGGGTGTATGGGTTGGACCCATCTGAAACCACACACACACACACACACACACACACAGCATTAGTTTAGAATACGTGTATTAGAGACCTTAGCTAGATATAAGGGAGAATTGAGTGTAGAAGGTGCAGTAAAGGAAATGAATACATAAAGATGAATCAGTGATCAGTGACAGCAGGTAACTGTGAGATATTATTTTAACCTTCAGGATACAGACACATCCTACTTTATTTAATGATGATCAAGTATAGACCCAATCACAATGTTTGCTTATATTACAGCGATTTCCGGGTAGAAAACATATTCTTTGTAAATCTTTACAATCCTCCCCCTGAAAGAACCAAGCAGGCCTGCCTTTACTGCATGATCCACATTTTCTTCAAAACGTTCCATTTCCAGCAGGTAGCTTGCCAGCTCGAAGGTTGTTGATGTTTCGTGAAGTGAACAGAGTTTGAGAACAGCAACACACAGAGAGCGGAGGGGAGGGGAGGGACATCTGGCGCTTGAGCCACATGTGTCAGGTAATTATCCTGGAAAAATGTACTTCTGTTGATCCAGACTACCTGCCTCGGGACTACGGATGTAAATTAGCATTCTTGCTTACTCCGGCATGGTTATATCTTGTATTTTATACAGATGTTTATTAACATGCTCTCTGACAGTGGTGGCCTAAAGGGAGAAGAGCTTGTGACCGGGGAGGTCGTCGGTTCAATCCCCAGATAAAATCTGGGTGGGGAAAGTGAAAGAGCAGCGCTTGTCCCTCCCTGATCACCACCGCTGAGGTGCCCTTGAGCAAGGCCCTTAACCTCCAACCTCTCCAGTGGAGCTGCCCAGTGGCCAGCAGGTCAGACTGTGGTTGTACTGGGCAGCTTCCAGGTATGAATGTGGAACTGTGTGACTGTGACAGGTCGTCGTTCTCAATCGACTTACCTGGATATATAAAGGTTAAAGACAATATGAGACTCTACAACTACTGTAGTTATGTGATTATATACTACTTACATCATCACAAAATGAAGTGAACCCCACACACACACACACACACACACACGTGTGTGTAAAATGAAATATACTGTACAGTAATACAATCTGTGGTTAATGACACTCGATTCAATGTGAGATGTTTTTGGCTTCCTTTGCATGTATTTATTTTGGAACGTTTTTTTTGGGGCATTTTTAGGCCTTTTTTTCACAGAACAGCTGAAGACATGAAAGGGGAGAGAGAGGGGGGGGAATGAGATGCAGCAAAGGGCCGCAGGTCGGAGTCAAACCTCCAGCCGCTGCGTCGAGGAGTAAACCTCTGTATACAGTATGTGCGCCTGCTCTACCAACTGAGCCAACCCGGCCACTGCATGTATTTATTTAGTTGGATTATTTTACAGTATGTATTTTACCGTGAAATATTAAATCTGAAAACAAAAAATTGCTTGTGCCCGGGTCCAAAAATACTAGGAAATAAGACATGTCAACCATCATTATGGACAGGGAGTAACAAAATGTTTACTGGATATACAGGTGTAAACTAGGGCTGTCAATCGATTAAAAAAAATTATCTAATTAATTACATACTCTGTGATAAATTCATCGCATACATAATGTTTGCCTTAACCGATACTTTTTAAGTTAAAAGAAAGGGGGAAAAAAAGAAGGGTAGGCTACTAAACAACAGTCTGCAACATTAAAGAACAGCTTGTTTACTGCTAAGGCCATATGGTCAAAATTAAATGATTTAATAATAATGTAATAACTATAACAATAACTTATTTCACTAGTAAATTGCTGTTGAATGAGAAAAACAACCACCAGATTGGAAAAGAGCCTTTAACAACAACTTTGAATGCACCACGAGGCTGTAAATTACCAGTTTCATTGAACGCACCGTCTGTGTTTTTCCGACAACAGCAGCTGCAGATTGTTACATCCTGGTGTTGAATCCTCTACAGTGAAATACAGTCACACTTTACACCATTTAGTGTTAGCTGTCAGCATTTTAACCGTGTTTAATCAGCTACTAGCTAGCGGTAGGCTAACGTTAGCTGCTGTCGAGTATAGTGTTAACTAGCTAGCGGTAGGCTAACGTTAGCTGCTGTCGAGTATAGTGTTAACTAGCTAGCGGTAGGCTAACGTTAGCTGCTGTCGAGTATAGTGTTAACTAGCTAGCGGTAGGCTAACGTTAGCTGCTGTTGAGTATAGTGTTAACTAGCTAGCGGTAGGCTAACGTTAGCTGCTGTTGAGTATAGTGTTAACTAGCGTCACGTGCAGCGATGTTTCTGTTTCCTGTAACGTCTGTTTCAGAGCATCAGAGAGAAGAGCAGACATATCAGTGGCACCAGAATGAGGCACCGAAATCCCCGTTGCTATTCGGTCTGGTAGATACAGGTCGTGAAGGCACCTGTGCCGTATTAGCACCAGATTTTGGTACCCGACCCTTCAGGAAGAAGATTTTTATAAGTAAATGTTCCAATTAATGATCCAGGCAGCACATTCTCGTCACATTCCCTCCTTCATTTTACAGTCCAATGGTGCTAGAACGGCTCCGGGGCAAAGTTCAAAATGGAATGGATTAATCTGCGTTATTTTTTCTCAGATTAATTAATCGAAATGAACGTGTTATTTTGACAGCCCTAGTGTAAACACAACCAAGCTGTATGCAATGTTGACAGAGTGGACATTGAGTATATGAAGGAGGTGTTCAGACAGACTTACTGGGTATCCTGATCTGGTAATGGTTGAGAACAGTAAGAACCTCCACAGCGTCCGTTTTGCTGTCAAACTCCAACAAGCCAGAGATGGTCTTAGAGGAGGCTGAGAGGGACACAATGTGAGATTATAAGAGAGGAGTAAAACAAGATGAGTAAAGATAGGATTGATGGGGAGTAATGTGTAAATAACAAAATTATATCACTTTCAAATTCCTCAGTTCACAGAGCAAAGTAAAAAAAAAAAAACACAGACTGACTACAAAAGGAGAACATGAACTTTATAAACTTTGACAAGAACCAAGTAAAAAATCTCACATTGAAGTTCTACTTACGTTTGGCATCAAACATCTTGAATTTGACGAAGCCGGGCACGTCATGCTCCGTACACAGCTGCCAAAAAACACACACACGGCTCATATATGAGTAAAGCTCCGTTAGACAAGACTTAACCTCAGTCACTTAACCTCTCTGCATCATGGAGTCTTACCTACAGGATCTTACTCTTTAACAAACGGTACGTATATCTCTTTAGGGATCATTTCCATAATGCTGTTAGAATAACAATCTGAGCTTGTCAGTGACAAAACTGAACTTTTAGTGGACGGAAATTGACAATGCACATTTGCCCTATTTGATTACATAGCAGCCAGGTTCGCGGCTACCCGTTACAGCGTTCTCGCTCAATACTGGACCAATTTCAAAGATTGTTGTTCATTAGTCACTTAGACACCAAGGCTGCTCAAACAAGTCCCTTAAGACTCTCCAGCTGATCCAGAATGCAGCAGCGTGTGTACTGACAAGAACTAAGAAAAGAGATCATATTTCTCCTGTATTAGCTTCTCTGCATTGGGGAGGGTGTATATACAGACACAACACCCCTCCTCCTTTCTGCTTCTCCGGAGTCCTTATGTTTACCGCCTCGCAGCTACGCCCTACTATGCCCCGCAACTCTCTGCTACGCTCCGCAACGCCCCGCTACGCCCTACTACGCCCTACTACGTATGCCCCGCAACACCCCGCGACACCCAGCTACGCCCTTAATCGCCCTGCTACGCCTTGAACTGCTACAACTATTATTTCTAGCCACTGTTCCTCATTCCAACTGCTATATGTTGAAAGGACGTTTTTCCTCACCACTCCAGGTTTCTGCCTAAAAGGAAGTTTTTCCTCGCCACTGTTGCACCAAATGCTTCCATCCATCTTCGTCCGCTTATCCGGTGTCGGGTCGTGGGGGTAGCAGCTCCAGCAGGGGACCCCAAACTTCCCTTTCCCGGGCCACATTAACCAGCTCCGACCGGGGGGATCCCGAGGCGTTCCCAGGCCAGGTTGGAGATATAATCCTTCCACCTAGTCTGGGGTCTTCCCCGAGGCCTCCTCCCAGCTGGACATGCCTGGAACACCTCCCTAGGGAGGCGCCCAGGGGGCATCCTTACCAGATGCCCGAACCATCTCAACTGGCTCTTTTCGACGCGAAGGAGCAGCGGCTCTATTCTGACCGGTAGATTGAGAGCTTTGCCTTCTGGCTCAGCTCTCTTTTCGTCACAACGGTGCGATATATTGAATGTAATACCGCACCTGCTGTGCCGATTCTCCGACCAATCTCCCGCTCCATTGTCCCCTCACTCGCGAACAAGACCCCAAGGTACTTGAACTCCTTCACTTGGGGTAAGGACTCATTCCCTACCTGGAGAAGGCACTCCATCGGTTTCCTGCTGAGAACCATGGCCTCCAATTTAGAGGTGCTGATCCTCATCCCAGCCGCTTCACACTCGGCTGCGAACCGATCCAGTGAGTGCTGAAGGTCACAGGCCGATGATGCCATCAGGACCACATCATCTGCAAAAAGCAGCGATGAGATCCCCAGCCCACCGAACTGCAACCCCTCTCCACCCCGACTACGCCTCGATATCCTGTCCATAAATACTACAAACAGGATTGGTGACAAAGCGCAGCCCTGGCGGAGGCCAACTCTCACCTGAAACGAGTCCGACTTACTGCTGAGAACCCGGACACAGCTCTCGCTTTGGTCGAACAGAGATTGGATGGCCCTGAGAAGGGACCCCCTCACCCCGTACTCCCGCAGCACCTCCCACAGTATCTCCCGGGGCACCCGGTCATACGCCTTCTCCAGATCCACAAAACACATGTAGACTGGTTGGGCATACTCCCAGGCTCCCTCCAGGATCCCTTGCGAGAGTAAAGATCTGGTCCGTTGTTCCACGACCAGGACGGAATCCGCATTGTTCCTCTTCAACCTGAGGTTCGACTATCAACCGAACCCTCCTTTCCAGCACCTTGGAGTAGACTTTACCGGGGAGGCTGAGAAGTGTGATACCCCTTTTGATACCAAATGCTTGCTCGTGGGAAATTGTTGGGTCTTTGTAAATTATAGAGTGTGGTCTAGACCTACTCTATCTGTAAAGTGTCTTGAGATAACTCTTGTTATGATTTGATACTAACTGAATTGCATGGGAAAGTAGGGTCTAGGTTAAAAAAAATCCTAAATTAGCCTTTAAGAGATGTCAGAAATCAAGCCCTGGATTGGCAAATAAATCAACACTCAGTGCAGTTGACAACCTCACATTGTAAAGCCTGAGCACTGTTCAAGTTTAGTACCAAAGACTGACAGAGACAGGCATCTTGGAAGGAAATACTTTGACTGTAAGTAAAACATTAGTCAGATAGAAGTAGCATACCCTCAATAATTGGTCCTGTGATATGCATGGAGGAACGTTGTAGTAGTGTAGCACTGCCGATGGAGGCTGGATGATGTTTTTGGAAGCCTGTCCGGCGCTGCTGAAACGGTTGTTCCTAGTCATGGCAAAGTCCTTATAGCTGCTGCTGCCGTCCTCTAACTCAAACACCTGACTGGGGATCACTGCATGCTGCTTGGAAACACTGCACACAACACAACACAACACCTGTGTTACCTGACCCAATCCATGCAAGTCAAAGGTTTACATCAGAGAGCTAAAATACTATAAAAACATCAGGTTTGTATGCAGTCACACCAGAACATTATTCAATAAGCGCCGACCAGAGCCCATGACCAGAGCCCATGACCAGGGATCATGACCAGGGACCATGACCAGGGACCATGACCAGGGATCATGACCAGGGACCATGACCAGGGATCATGACCAGGGACCATGACCAGGGGGAGCCTCATTTACTAAAGCAATATTCCAACAAAAGGCTGCAAACTCCCTCTCAATGTTTCAACAAACTTATACATATAATTAGTAATGAATACAGTTCATTAGCCTTACTGTGCATCTCTGATATATTTTTTTTCTTTCTCATGTTAAAATTATTTGTTCATTAAAGCTGAGTCAGGCACTTTGCTTTTGACATTGTTGGGCAACAATTCCATAATGATGTTTTAGCATATTGTAATTTATGTGGTCTGAGAGAAAACTAAACTTCTGCATCTCCTCTTGGCTCTGATTTCAGGCGTCAGAAAACCTAGCCCGTGACGGGAGACTTTGGCCAATCACAGGGAGATGCATGTGCATGTAACCCTGGCCAAAGGCTCAGGGCTGCAGCTAATTCAAGGCTAAACTATTAGAGACTGTATTGTCATCCATCATAAAGAAAAGAAAAGAATGAATCTGTGTATTCCAGTTTATTTTCCAGGGAGCTGACATTTGCTGTGAAAACAGTTAGGAGAGCAGGTCTGCTGTGGTTAGCCTTTAGCCTAGCAAGTACACTGGCTCGTTTGGCTCTACATACACTGAACCTAAGTGTTAACATGTTAAGTAATACTTGTTACAGTATCATGGTGTCTCTGTTGTATAACATTGTCCATTACAAATCTTTGGCTTTTGGACTGTTTACATTTACTATTTGTTTTTTACATTTTAAAGGCAAATGTTTTGAAATTGAAAAACTAACGAAGAGATTAATAAACCTATAAAACCACAGGTCCTCTTTGCCTGTATTAGACTTGTGGTGGTGCGTTAGTTCATTTGTCGTTGCTGTGAACTGGCCTTTTCAGTCTGCCAGATAATCGGTAACTCATCTCTATTACTAACACTAATTTAGACAGATATGAAACGTTTGGATGTATCATATACATGGTGACAGATATGCAACTTTAGAAGAAAAGAAAAAAATTGAATAATGTATGTATGTGTGTGTATTGATCTACTTCTCACCAGACATTGAGTCTCTTGCCAAACACCTTGATGCTGTTCAGGTGTGTGATGGCTCTGTCCACAGCATACTCATCTCCCATCTCAACCAGCGCTGTGCCAGGAACACTCTTCATAAACTTTACCTACAAGCACACAGGATCACACAATTGTTCAAGTCTGGCTTAAAACAATAGTTAGGTGCCCATATGGACAGTGAAACAGATTTGGCCTTTGTACTTCCTTGTGTGCTTCCAATGTGCTTAGGGCTGGGTATCGCCAATAATTTCCAGAATCGATTACATTTCCAATTCGATTCAATATCAATTAGGTTAGGGTCATTTCAGTTAAAATACCAATTTAGCTTGGACATAAAAGAGATTCTCAGAGAACTAATGCAGTAAACTGTACAAGCAAAAAGCAAGCTTCAGTGCGTCACTTTTTGATATTAATGAACGTCCGTTCCATTCAAGCCATTGCCAAATGAGTTGCTACAAAGCTAATTAAGACTATCAGCTCCACACAACTCTCTCTGGATTTCTCAGTGTGACTATGTTCAGAAGATTGTGGCGTCCGGTGACTTTCCCGCGCAGAAACTCAAGTGAAGAGTCCAGAATGTTTTTTCAATCCTCCGTGTCCTCCTTGGCTACTAGCAACTGTGTGGAGGAGGGGGGGGGGCTCGTGCGCGGTCACGGAAGGCTTGTATCATGTGGACACACCGACAGTGTTGTTGTCATTACTTAGAATTCCTCATGGGGGCGACACAAACTATGCACTATAGCTTTAAATATTTTTTAAAATGCAACCAGGTTAATGTTTACATTAAGAATGGATCCCCAAAAAGGGGGTCAATTCACCACATCCATGGTGAAAAGGTGTTAAAGATCAATGTCCATGTTTTTTTAATCATTATCAGAACAAAGATTGATTTTAATTGGAGCAACGGTTATTTTTAACCCAGCCCTAGATGTAAGTGAGTGGATAAAATCCTCAGTCCTCGTTCCCTGTAGACACACATTCCAAAGTTGATCTGGTTTTATGTTCTATGGTGCAGTACAGCATAGTGGGCTGAGGATGTCTCATTTGACAGCCTTGAGTAGTCCTCTCAGTGTAATGGCAGAGTGCAAGTGTATAGAGTCGTTTGATGATAATGTAAGGAAAATGATTATCAGAAGGGTGGGAGTCATTTGTGAGCAATTCCTGCACCCTAATGATCCAAACGAAACCACAGTTATAACTCTCTTTGTTTCTACAATAAACATGAAACTGCAAAAGCTTTCAAAGACACCCACCTTCTCAATGTTGCCATAGAGGCAGAAGAGGTTGAAGATGCGGGTGCAGTTCATCTTGGACGAATGGAGGCCACTCACCATGGCAACAGAGCTGGGGGCATGGCTAGAATATGAGGAGGATGATTGGGGCGCAGGGTAGGACACCATGTCTGGAACATCCACTGAGCTGAGCTTGTACCTGCTGTTGCCAGGCAGAGGCAGCAGGGGGCAGGGTTGACCTGAGGAGGCAGAGACTGGAATGAATTGAATGATAGAACAATCCTGCCTGGGTCTGATGTTAGTTTTTAGATGTGGCTGTGCTGTCTTCAGGAGGGTTCCCACTATTTGCAAAACAATCTTTTTTACCAGGAACCCCACTTCACCCTTGAGACCTAAACTAAGTGTTATATAAGCACTATAACTCTCATTAGATATATTATCTGAGTTTAAACGGCACATTTGACTCCAGTACAGCAGATATATAGCAATGATTAACTCCAACAATGAGCATTCATTCTTTACTTTCTCTCTCTCTATCTGGCTGAGGCATCATAAATGAATCGGATTACTAAGTTAAATTCCTCTGTGGATTCAAAAAGTCCCACATTGGCCTCTAGAGACCACCGAAAATGGAACCAATTTTGGCATGGCCTTATAATAAGTGTAGTGTTATGATGTTGTGCAAATTTTAATCTTTTTTATACAATGTTTCTCCTGGCTGAGGTGCAACAGAAAAAAGAAACAAAAAGAGGACATTTTAAACTTATCAGAACCCCCCCCCCCACCCCCTTGATTTGGATCATGAAGACAGCTGAGGCCTCACTTTAGCTTCAGCTGAATGAGGACTTTTCTTAAAGTGTAATCACACTAATTCTTCGAACATTTAACACACATATCACGCATGTGCGCTCACACACATGTACACATGTGACTGATTATTTCAGATCAGGGGATTGGTGGTCTGTTTCCTACACAGGGTGTTTACTTATTCATTTATCAATCAAATAGCTCATTTTATTTCTGTCTTTCCTGATCTAAGAAAGAGATCAAAATCCTGTTTCTGTATCAGCTCTTTGTTTTCCTCATCACAATTAAACAGCTATGTCCGTTTTGAGAAACACAATACACGTGACCCTTATTGAGATGAGGCTACTGATTGAGCGGTGTCTCTAGTATCATGTAGCTCTGATCAGTTTCCTTCAGCCCACAGACGGATCGGGAACATTTTCTCACAGTTGGATGGACATAAAGATTTTGAATTCCAGACTTAAAAGTATTAGGCCGCTTTTCTTTTCTTTTGGTCATCTCAGTGCTGCTACACTGAACACAGCTGATTTACTGTTAATTGGATCAAGAGACCCATAGCTGCGTTATGACAAACATTTCACATTAAAGGGTAATTTAGTTTTTTTTCCAACCCTGGACCCTATTTTCCCATGCACTAAGTAACTAATGTGAACACGCACAGAACAGACACCACGCGCCCGCGAGTGTCAGGTAAACTCTGATCTCGATATTGATTTCTGCTTGCTCGAATGAAACTGACTTTTGACACTTTGGGGGCGGAAACCAAGCAGGCACTGGCCCTCCTATTGGTCACTTTCAAGACGATCTCAAGCCCGGCTGAAACAGTGTTATTCTGTCTTTATTAACGATGTAGCACAAGACAGCACCGTAAATAATGCAATGTATAAGTGTGTCTCTTCCGTTCTGTTGTTGAGATATGTGAGATGCTTTTCAAATGTCTGTAAATCCCTTATCTCTAACATTAGAGCTAGCCTCAGCTAACATGGCTATCGTTTAGCCTGGCCAGCCAGTCTGATTAATCCATAACAGAAATTTAGAGCCAAATAACCACATACTTTTATTATTTTTGGCATGTCTAACTTAATAGTAGAACGCGATCACACATTAACTTTACATCCTACACCACGTCATGAAACATTATTTCTGTTTCTGGATCAATCAGACTGGCTGGCCAGGCTAACAACAGCCACATTAGCTAAGGCTAACGTTAGCTCTAATTTTAGAGGTAGGCTGTGTGGGTACATATATCGGCAAGGATTTTACGAACATTTCACAAGCATCGCACATATCCCAAGAACAGAACTGATGAGAGACACTTCTTTAGACAATCCTTTATTTATGGTGCTATCTTGTGCTAGCCTGGCTCCGCCCTCCTACGTACTCAATTTTCATTTCCCTTCAGCACTCCGTCTGGGCTCGCGGTATATTCTTGGGTTTTCTCCGGCCAAATATTTGGCGGTCCAATCAGCGAACAGAGGGAGTGGCTGAGAACGATGACGTTGAGGACGTACGCTAGAAAAGATATTTTGAAGACTCTTCTCACCCTCTATAGACTGTGTGTATGCATTTGCGTGCGTTTGTTTGTGCGTGCGTGTGTGTGACAGCTTAGAGGTGCTCTAAGTGATGTTGGGTGACGTTACTTCTTGTTGACGTTCTAAGTATTTTCAAAACAAAACGAGACTAGCTCGCCCCTCCCTCCTCCTCATCCCGTCCCCTCCCCCTCCCTTCCGTGTTTCCGAGCACTAACCCCTTCAACCACCACCCCCAAATCCTTCTCGTCGGTAATTGGCTGGGACATGTTGTGACTTGTTATGCTTCGTGGTGCAGGTTGGCGCAGATTGTTTTTGTTGCCGTTTTTGTTGCCGTTTGTGGAGCCTGGGCTGTCTACGGAGGCCGCGTTTTTTTTTTCCTGTTCAGGGGACAGGCAGCTGTGTGTGACAAAAAATGTTGTAGCCTAAAAAAACGCGTGACATCACTTCGAGCACCTTTAAATTAAAGAGTGTAATTGGCAGGGATCAATTTCCAAATGCAGGTGACGGTATACCTACTGCTGCAGACCATTACACATGACTGGCAGTCCACAACTATGCTGTGTGAATGTGTGTGCGCGTGTTTGTGTAGAAGAGTGTCAAGTTTCACCTCAGAGGTATGGGGACTGTCAATTAAGTAGCAGCCTGGTATAAGGCGGCAGATTCAGTTACCAGTTTAATTCTAAGTGTGGGTGTGTGTCTTCGTCTTACCGTAGCCGTTATCACTGCTGTAGGACGATGGGTGTTCTCCTAAAATGGCCTGTCTCTGCCTTCCCTTTCCACGGTCTGAAACACACACACACACACACACACACACACAGTAATTTACTACAAAACAATGGGTTTCTTTCACGATGTAGGCTTTGCGTCAGAAGACTCCACAGTAAAATGGGAAAAGGTATTTAATCCAGAACAAGGCCCATCAGTATCGGCTGTTTGACACTGCCTTTTAGAGGGCTCTTGAAACAAGCTAAAATGATTTCTGGGGCTCGATAATTACAATAGACAGTTTGTTCTCTTCTGTCTGATTGTCTGACTGCATGTGTTTCTTGACCCATCTTTGATGATGTTAATGTGTTCCCAGATCTCAGCAATTAACTTGGCTATTACAATATTCACGTTATTAATAAAAATAAATCCTTCAGAAATTCCAGTTTCACATTACTTTGGTCGTATTTTCATGGTTTTGTTATTTCTACCCATTCAGCCATCCATTTCCAGACTTTATCTAAGCAAAAGGCTAAACAAAGTAGTCCATTCGTCCTTCTCTCCCAGCCACATACTCCAGCTCCTCCATGGGATCCATAGACATCTCCATGTTCTACAGTAAGTGAAGCGCATGGCACAGCTGTGTTTAGGGCGTGTACAAATCCACGTTTGCTAGTTTGACGGCGGAAAAAAAGGGTCTGTGCGCCAGGCGCATGGTTCAAAAGGGTTGTACTTAGTGTCTTCATTAATCAGAGGTGCGTTTTGGGCGTAACATGCAATCAACCAATCAGAGATCATCTCCCATTCCCTTTAAAAGCCAGGCGCGTTTGGACCTTGGAGCATTGCTGTTATGATGGAGGATCTGCTAAGCAGGAATGAGATATTTTCAGGAGAAGAAACTGATCTGCTCGATAACACTATTTCACATTGTAATATTTTTTATTTTTAACCTTTTGTATGTTTGTGTGCTGCTTCGCGCTGTGCACGAGGCTAGGCGCATTTTACTAATTTGCTTTTAAAATAACAATGAAATGCTGCGTTATTGACTTTAGACCAGGTTTTTGTTGGTCAATGGTGCGATCACTTCCCACTGCCTCAAGATAGCAATACTACCAGAATGCACCAGCACGCCCAGAATGCACCTGAACACACCTCCCTGTGAGACCAGCACGCCCAGAATGCACCTGAACACACCTCCCTGTGAGACCAGCACGCCCATGGACGCACAGATGGGCGAGGGTGCATTTGCTATTTGAACGACGCGAGCGCTGGACGGGACATTGACAACTGTGTCGGTCTTAAACTAACAAAGACACTTGCGTTTGGCTTTGCTCTGCCGCCCCAGTAAATGGAAGTCACAGGTCGATGAAGCCAACATCATCTACAAAAAGTAGAGATGCATCTCTGAGGCGACCATACTGGACATTTCACCCCCAGCTGCACATTCTGTCTCTGAAACAGAAGGCAAGGCACAATCCTGGCAAAGCCCCAGTGGCCACTGTGAATGTTCTACTCACAGAGCTACTAGCTGAGATCTGAGACACAATAACTTGCCATACAGCATCCCAAAAATAGAACCCTTAGAGTGCACGAAACTGGAACCATTTTAAACATCGTACAAGAGTAAAGGGATGGAGAACAGAGGATGGTGCTACAGGAGTGGCTTTAGACTTTTGTATGGATGCTTTCATAATCTAGAACTTGTCACAATAAAAGCTGATCACAGCCAGTCTTCTCCATGGTGGAGAAAATGACATTTTTCAGGTAACATGTAGTCATGCATTTTGTTTGTTCTTGTTAAAAAAAGAAATACACACAATGAAGTTGAGCCCTGAAATACTGCCCTGACAAAGATGGGTTTATTTATTAACTAATCTAATGTACTGACAGTTAAAGAAAAAGATGGACGTGGTGTTATTTCTGCCTATGTGCTATTCTCTGGGCAGAAGGTAACCCTCCAAAGGAGTGTGAGGGCTGTGCACAGTCCTCCTACAAACCATACAGCTCGTCATTTTTTTTCTGTTGAAAGTGTGGGAGTTGATTTCAAATGACATTCATTTCTATAAACCACACTCATGAGTACTGATTCTACACCCCAGAAAAAATGAGAAAACGTCAATACACTTTATGTTAATGATGGAATAGAATAAATAAGAAATAAACAGCTTTAAGATGGCTTTATTCAGAGAGAGGCAGGTATACTGCTACAGAGAGGGGCATGTGAACAGAGATATGAAAGAGACAGTACCTGTGAGGCATCACGCTTTCTCTTTTTTCTCCCTCATCACGAAAGAACATCAACCTGCATTACATTATCATCATAATGATAAAAACATCACCATCATTACTGTGACTCATCCACAACACAGTGAAAGCATTACATACTGCAGTATATATACTACATACAAGCTATACACTTCATTGGAGTCACATTGAAATGACACTGACTTTTTGTCAGTTGATAGGAAGAGTATAGTAAAAAGTACCCCTCCCCCATCCTCCGGTCAACTGGTATGTGCTAATGCCGTGCTATATCGTGTCCTGAAGCACAAGCGCACGCACACACACACACACACACACACACACACACACACACACACACACACACACACACAGCCATTTCTACTTTGCTACATTGCTACAGCAGTGAAAAGTGAGAATGCCAGGAGATAATCCAGACAGCAGGATGGCAATCCACACTGACCTTCATGCACAACTGGCAGCACACGGCATGCATGCATATTTCTCTGGTACGTTCAGAGTGTCACAAAGGCAGCTGAGCTGAGCTACTGTGTGCATCCACCAAGACAAGACAAAACACTGCCATTAAAGGTTTCAACTCTTCAGTTACGGTAGGCTTATTTTGTTGAGAGCAACTGACATAATCAGGTGAACCACAACAGCTCTGTATTAACCACATTATGTCATATTTAGGGTTTGGAACAAACAGAGTGATGGATGGAAAAGAAGTGGACTGTGCTCTAGTATGGGTATGCAAAGGTTAAGGACATTTTGATACTTCTGTAAAACTTCTTGTAACTGTGGCAAAACCAAGTTGACCATGATGTCTACTTCCTTTGACTAGGGACGCAAACTAGCCACGCAGAGTAGTACTGCATTTCCGGGTAGGGATGTTTGAGCTGGTTCTGAACAACATTATAGAGAGTTTGCTCCTCCCCGGACCTTCAGTATTGGGGATGTTAAAGCTATAGTGCGTAGTTTCTGTCTCCCCCATGAGGAATTCTAAGTAATGACTACAACACTGTTGGCTTGTCCACATGACACAAGCCTTCCGTGACCGTACACAGCGCAGTTGCTAGTAGCCAAGGAGGACACGGAGGATTAAAAAAACATGATGGACTCTTCAGAAGAGGTTATTATCTTCACTCGAGTTTCTGTGCGGGAAAGTCACCGGACGCCACAATCTTCTGAACATAGTCATACTGAGAAATCCAGAGAGAGTTGTGTGGAGCTGATAGTCCATTCCATTCCATCATTAGCTTTGTAGCAACTCATTTGGCAATGTCTTGAATGGAACGGACATTCATTAATATCAAAAAGTTACGCACTAAAGCTTTCAGGAATCTTAAACATGCAAAAGCAGTCTGATTGGCTCATATGCGTGACATCATACCACAAAAAATGACTATGATGTCTAACTCCTTTGCACAAATCTGTGTTACGCCTTGTCTGAGGAAAAACAAACAGAGCTAGCTAAAACCCACATCAAAGCGGAGATATTTATGGTTAACTTCTACCTCCTTGGTAGCCTACCTTTCCGAGGTGGTACCAAAGCCGTTACCTACGTTCCATGGCAAAAGCACCGATATGTGCAGCAAGCCAGCCCAGGAGGGCCTATTGTGATCATAATCATTTATTAATACAAATATATTTAAATTGGAATGTGTCTATAACTTTCATCTAATCACAACATACCACCGTCGTGAGCTATTGCTTAAAAATAAAACGTGTTGCCACCTGTAACAGAGCCAGAATTTTAGGAATGCCACGGTACTGTAGTTCCATTATCTTTATTGTGACTATTATTGCCACTGTTCATCACACCCCCAACCGGCACCGTCAGACACCGCCTACCAAGAGCCTGGGTCTGTCCCAGGTTTCTCCCTAAAAGGGAGTTTTCCTCACCACTGTCGCACTAAATGCTTGCTCTTGGGGGAATTACTAGAATTGTTGGGTCTTTGTTAATTATAAAGTGCGGTCTAGACCTACTCTATCTGTAAAGTGTCTTGAAATAACTATTGTTATGAATTGATACTATAAATAATTATTCATTAATCCACAGCAATCCCACCCTTTGGTCCCGAAACGTCCCAGTTAGATAGCAAATGCTGTAAACATATTCTTTGTAAATCTTTACAATCATTCACTCAAAGAACCAAGCAGGCCTGCCTAATTGCACAATCCAAATTTTCTACAAAATTTGCCATTTTCAACGTGTGGCTTGCTAGCTCGAAGATTGTTGTTGTATTCTGTAGTGAAGGGATTGTGGGAAAGGCAACACACAGAGAGCGGGAGGGGCAAAGATGTCAGGCTTTATCCTGGATTTGTCCTTCCGTTGATCCAGACTAACAACTCAGTAATACAAGTCAATGAATTTCACCTACATTTCTTCCTGTTCAGTCCACCAACTATCACAAACACAAACAGCTACATTTGTGGCTTGTTGTGAAAGAGGTAGAGCCTTTCAGATACGTTGACTTCTACCTCTTTCACTCCAGGACGCTGAGGCCCCCACACTTTAATTCTAAAGCAGTCTTCTTAATAAACTCTGTGTGGCCAGTGATTCCCACTTAGAGACATCGTTCAGTAATGACTTATACCCTGTCTGTGTCCTTGCAATGTGCCTCCATTGAAAGCATATAATACTGTAGATATACATTTATTTGGTGAATATTTCATCTATAACATAGTTGGGCCCAGTTCACAATGCTATCAATCATTTCATGAATCATTTTGAAACAAGATAGTCTAAAGGCCCAGACATACAGAGCCGACTGTCAAAATGTCGGCAGAAAAGGCAGTTGGACTGATCAGTCTCCCAAAATTGGTCAAAAAATGCCTCGACACCAAAGCAACGAGACGTAATACGTCTCCATAACAGCAGACAGCGCTAATCTGTATTGTCGCCCAAAAATGAAAACCAGCAGCTGATTGGACGAACGCGTCACGTGGGTCTGGTTTCTCCGGAAATTCAAAGACAGACTGTCATGACGGCTTGCTCAAAATACGATCTCATATTGTACTAAAATAGTTCACCGAAACGTGTTTCTGAAAACATTTTAAGAGAGAAATAGGCCGTGCAGTTGCTGAATGTCTTCATTTCAGATCAACAAAGGTCAGTTTAAAAGATTTTCGCCAGATTTTGAGAGACTCTAGTCACGCTCATTCCGCTCCCCGATGGCACGGAACACACCGAACAGACTCGAGTCACCGACCTCGCCAGACTGTCCAACGGCCGATAATCGGCTCTGTGTTTCCGGGCCTTTAGGCTGAATTAGTGATCCCTACAGGCTCCAATGTTCATTATGCACCCAACACTAAACCCAGCCTTAAAGGTTCCCTGTGGAGTTTTAGACCTCTAGCAGTGCTATTCTGGTGATCAGTAGGAGATGGTAACACAACAAGATATGCTGCAATGTGCCAACATGAACTCAAACAATGTTGGATACTTAAAAATTATTTTATATTATATATAATGAGGAAGAGTATGCACTTGGCACGCTTGTTAGACCTCAATGATACACACAATGCATTTTGGTGAGTAAGACTGAACGTAAACATATTTGCCACCTTGAAAACTAAATAAGTTAAGTTTGTTCTGAGGGTGTAGCTAGAAAATGGTTACACTAGTAAAACCATAAATGTGACCACAAATTTCATGACAATCTGCTCATTAAATACAATTAGCAAAATCTGGCGAGAAGGTGGCGCTTGGTAAAAGGTCATTATAAATCATGGACATGACTATTCAGAGCAAATATAATGGTGATCTCGGCAGTAGCTATTACATATTTTGCTCTGGACCATCCTTGGCCTTACTGCTAGTGGAACAAAAATAGGAAGAAAAGACACCACAACATTTGTTGTATAACTACAGTTTTAAATATTTTGACTATTTTAGATTAAAAGTCAAATCTAATTTCCTGAATTGATTGAATTAAGAATGAACTGAGCCCAACATCAATCTCATCACAGTTTGAAAGAATTCTCAGCTACACACCACATAGTACAAAGAATGCTGCTGTACAGAGGACAGTGCATAGATAGCAACAAATGTAATCCGGCATATTATAGTATGAGTGCTGTTTGGCCCTGGTTTTAAATAAGGCACTGATACATTCCAAATTATCTATATATGAAAAATATAGAGCTACATTATGTGAAAAGCACATCAATGCACGTGTCTGAATGTACAGCTACTGTAATCAGGGGGTTCCGATTAGGGGTGTCACGATATTCTGGTTTTCCCCATTATCACAGTTATTACCAAAATATGAAGAATAATGTGCTATGTAATGATTTAGTCAAACAGTACAGTAAACAGGTGTAGTTTTTCAAACTTTTTCAAGCCAATTGATCTTTAATTTTTCTCAAAAATGGATCCCTCCACACGCACAGTTTACTCGATCATATTGCAGGGAGCAGCAGGGCATTAACTAGAAGTATGTGCAGTGAAAGTAAAGTCAATGCTGAAGTGCCATTGACCTGCATTCTATCTCATTTTCAGCAGGGGGCGACTCCACTTGTTGCTAAAGGAAGTAGGCTTGTGTTGAATTCTATGAGAAAATGATCCTACTTCTCACTTGATTTATTACCTCAGTAAACATTTTCACATTAATTTATATTTATGGTCTCAATCACTATTTTCAAGTCTTCTTCAATACAGCATGATGTTCATTTTGTAAATGATGGTCCCATTTGAAGTAAATTGACGATAAAGCAGGACATGCTTTAGGGCGTGGCTATCGTCAAACTGGCAATTATGAGAGAGGCTTAGCATGGCACTGTGGACATTAAAACAGACCTGAACTTGTCCACGTCTTAATCTTTGACCCTCTCACTGTGTTTTCACTTCATCAAAGTTAAGTGGAACATTTTGGTCGACTAAAAATGTTTTGTTCAGTATTATGCCAACCAAGCTAGCTAGCTACGGCTAGCGTTAGCTTGTAACTTAAGGGAAAGTTTGCTGATTTTCTGTACTGTCATACATGCAGCTGAATGGGCAATTGTGAATGTATTCTTTTGAAATCTTTGGCAATTTTTGCCCCCTCAATCACATTTTTTTTTAAACATTCTGAGATTTCTTGGGGCAGTTGGTGTCTTTGCCAACAGCATGTCAGTCGAGTAAATAACGATGTGAAAGGGATAAAAGTTTTACTCAATCATGTGTGAATAGTTTGAATTCTATGAAGGACAGTTTCCGCTTGTGTAATTCAGTTCATGGTATGTAGTTCTCTGACTAAATGTAAATGCTCTGCTCAACTCTTCTCATGTCAGAGCTACGTTATCACTGAAAGAGAATGTGGAGTCGGAGTTATGGTCATAGGAAACATCTCAACTCACAACTATTCCCTGCAGCCACAATCCTGCTGCATTCCAATTAGAGAATACACTTGTTTAATCATTACTTCATCCATTCAGTTTGCATTACATTAGTTTAGCAGAACATCTTTCCATTAAGTATCATTGACAAAAACAAGGACTTTTATAGGTCAGGTAAGACCTTATGAATGGAGTAAGGTGAACTGATCATTATTATACTATTAATAAAGGTATTAATAACTGATTAAGTCTTGCTTTTATGATTCTATTGTTTAATTCAATTAATTACATGTTGTATGTCCATGTTGGAAAAGGGTGGTTAGATTGGTGATCTTTGTAGACTCATAAATCAAATAACATTCTCACACTCACACAAACAAACACACACACACACACACACACACACACACACACACACACACACACACACACACACACACACACTTTGTTTTTCTACAGTTTGCACAAATGGATGTCCTTCTGAATGGCAATTAAATGTGGAATGACATTTTGAATATAATTGTATATTATTAAGTATTTTAATAATGGCTCTTTTTATTATTACTATTATTATAAATTGTTATTTAAAGTATGGCGATGTTATCATTATTGTGATATTTTAAAGGTCTAATGAAAACTTAATTTCGTGACATCCCTAATTCAGATGAAGTAAAGTGACAGAGAGCAAATATTATACCAGACTTTTATACTGTAGCCTCGCATAGCCAGACTTTTGACTGTCAACATGTCTGGTCCAAAATGTTGAGCTATCAACCAGATATATCTTCAGAATCAGATTTTGCAGTAAAAAAACAAAACAAATAAAGAAGGCAGTTTGGAACATATAGTAAATTTTCATTATTTGTTTGCTGGAAGACCTACATGATCATCACTGTTATATAATACTGTTATTAACTCTATTTTTGTGTAAATTTCATTCATTGTATTTCATAATTGTAATTGTGCTTTTGCAAAACATGTCAAAGGGCCAATACAGCCTATTGAATTAAATTAAACTTAACCAGAGAGTAAAATCTAGAATCTGGGCGCTCTGAAGAGCTTAACACAGTGTGTAGACCAGACAATTGGGCCATGCGAGACTACCTTTCCAGACAGAAGAAGAGATTAAAAACAGTGTGGAGCAGATAGATGGAGTCCTGCAGACAGAGGTGGGGCTGAGGTCTCCTGGGCATGTTGAAGCAGCAGCTGCATGGTGGTCAGCAGGAGTGAGATCCATCTCTTTCTCTTTTTTTGCTGGGTTGCAGAAGTGTAGATGGAAGAAAGCTGCAGTGCATGGTCAGCCTGACGTCCATCCCTCTTTCTCTGTTCTCTCTCTCTCCCTCAATGTTTCTCTCTCTCTTTCCTCATGGTAAGCGGAGGTGCAGGCTTGTGAGAGGCCGGTGATTTGCTGGTGTGAGAGTGTTTAGATTGGAGATGGAGAGACGGGAGGCGGAGAAGTCTTGGTGTGATGTAGGTCTACGGTCCAAACTGTTATGACTACACTCTCAATCCAGAATGACTGAAGATCTGGACACTGTTTCACAAATGACTGACCATTTTCATCTATTGGTGTAACGTGAATCAAGGATGGCTGCAGTGGAGGGAAATGTGCCACTACAGAGAATTCCGTCTAAAACAGAGTCCTACCTTACACATCCCAGTATTGCCCATATTGTGAAAAAGTAGGGTCATCCCAAACGGCCCAGTGGTCATGGTCTGACTTAAGTCTAAGTATGAAATAGAGACAAAAGAGAAAGAGGGAGACGGTGTATGGCTTACCTCGTCTGACCAGGTACGGTTTGGTGTAGTCCCAGCTCTCGTTGTCATTTTTAATCACGTTCAGGCGTGTAGGCTGTTTGACAGAAAGATGAAAGAATTAATCACGATCCAGTTAAATGTATCACAGATATACATGAACTGCATTCTTAGT
The DNA here is from genome assembly GCF_031162955.1 of Sander vitreus. Taxonomy (NCBI): domain Eukaryota; kingdom Metazoa; phylum Chordata; class Actinopteri; order Perciformes; family Percidae; genus Sander; species Sander vitreus. The sequence continues at coordinate 1,952,321 of NC_135871.1, read as the reverse complement.
AATTTTCGACAGTTTGCTCGTAGCGTTTAGTAAACCCTGCAAAACACTGTTTTTGACCGAAACATGTCGGCTGTCAGTATGTCAACGAGGCGTGTAGCAAAAAAAACACTACAGCAAGAAAGACATCAAAGACAGAAAAGAAGGAGAAAGGACTGGAAAGTCTGTCCTCCGGATCCCATACCAAGTCCAACGGTCTAGCGTAGCACATGGACCAGGAGATGGAGAGAGCTCTTCGCTGCTTTGTATCCCAGGACCCTTCTTCCTGGTACCAGCAGCTTGTTTAGGTGGAATACGCCCACAACACTTTCACCAGTTCTGCTACAGACCTGTCACCTTTTAAACGTGCCCATGGGAACCAGATTTTCCTCTTCCCAGGCTTGGAGAAGGAGATCTCCGGTCCACCTGTCCAGACCTTTATACGCCACTAAGGCAGAACATGGATACAAACCCGATCTTTGCTTCTCTACTCATCCGCTCTGTCAACTGCTAACTTTCGCTGTTCTCAAACAACACCCTACCTGGTTGGCCAGAAAGTGTGGCTGTCCCCCCGGGACCTTCCTCTGTGGGTCAATTCCAAAAAACTGGTGCCCCCATTCAGTGGCCCCTAGCCAATCAAAAGAATCATTAATCCAGTGGCGGTGAAAATCAAGTTACCCCGGTCCATGCTGGTCCATCAAACTTTCCTGTTAAGCCGTTCCTGGAGAGTCCATTGGTCGCGCCACTCCACACCTTCCATTGATTTGTTTCATTTACCTGACCTACTCAGTCCATATGCTCGTCCGCTCCCACTGTCGAGGGAAGGGACTCCAGTACCTGGTCAAATGGGAAGGGTATGGTCGAGAAGAGCGGTCCTGGATTCCTGCTTGACGCATCCTTGGCCCACACCTCATCATCTCTTTACAATGACTCCAAAAAATCTAAATCTTTAGTTTTAAGTCTTCTTCAATACACCATGATGTTCTTTTCATAAATAATGGTCCCATTTATTTAACAATCCTGACAGAGGACGTCTAAAACAACACTATTGTTTCTCATCTGCATCATTTTCTGCAATGCAAACAGAAATATGTAAAATTAACACTTGTTTCATGATATAATTAATTAGTTTAGTTTGTGGTTCCTTGGTTGAAAAGGAGCATCTGACTCAGGGGATTATCCCAATCTAATCAACATGTCGCAAAGTCAAGATGACAGAAAACCATTTTGAGTTTAGTTTTTCCCCCAGTTAGGGGCAAATGGCCCCTTTCATACAGAAGGCGTGTGCGTAACCTGTATTGACCCAGTTTGAACCTGTTGATATGACACAGCAGTTTAGATCCACACACTTCATGGATAAACCACAAAAATACACTCAATTGTTTCAGTTTTCAGCTAGCTTTTTGTCTCATCTGGGGTCTGATAAACAGTAAATCCATCAAATTAAGTGCCCATGATGCTATTTTCCATCTAATGTGGCTGTCATATTCCACGGGACACGTGTGAGCGCAGTCTCCATGGGAAATCAGCCGTTGAGGCTTTCGTCCCTGTTTGTCACTCTGCCTGTACTCGCACTGTTGTTTATTTGGTTGTCATGACTTTGTGATTGATGACGTCCTGTCACTGTTCTGGTTGCTCACCCTCGAAGGGAAGAGAGAGCGAACGACTGCTCGCTTGAGTTCAGTGAAGTCATGTAACTGCGACTTCATGACATTTCGTAATATTCTGAAGCAACGGTGGCAATAACTGTATTTACAAAATGTATATAGCAGAAACTCTGTGCTGTAGGGTTGGGTACCGTTCACATTTTTATCGGTACCGGTACCTGAAATTCGGTTCCAGTACCTTTTTTCCGTACTTTCGCTCTGTAATAACAAAAAAATTATTTAAGTTGTAAAAATAATTACGAACCTCCATCCATCCATCCATCTTCATCCGCTAATCCTGGGTCGGGTCGCGGGGGTAGCAGCTCCAGCAGGGGACCCCAAACTTCCCTTTCCCGGGCCACATTAACCAGCTCCGACTGGGGGATCCCGAGGCGTTCCCAGGCCAGGTTAGAGATATAATCCCTCCACCTAGTCCTGGGTCTTCCCCGAGGCCTCCTCCCAGCTGGACGTGCCTAGAACACCTCCCTAGGGAGGCGCCCAGGGGGCATCCTTACCAGATGCCCGAACCACCTCAACTGGCTCCTTTCGACGCAAAGGAGCAGCGGCTCTACTCCGAGCTCCTCACGGATAACTGAGCCTTTCACCCTATCTCTAAGGGAGATGCCAGCTACCCTCCTGAGGAAACCCATTTTGGCCGCTTTGCCTTCTGGCTCAGCTCTCTTTTCGTCACAACGGTGCGATAAATTGAATGTAATACCGCACCTGCTGTGCCGATTCTCCGACCAATCTCCCGCTCCATTGTCCCCTCACTCGCGAACAAGACCCCAAGGTACTTGAACTCCTTCACTTGGGGTAAGGACTCATTCCCTACCTGGAGAAGGCACTCCATCGGTTTCCTGCTGAGAACCATGGCCTCCAATTTAGAGGTGCTGATCCTCATCCCAGCCGCTTCACACTCGGCTGCGAACCGATCCAGTGAGTGCTGAAGGTCACAGGCCGATGATGCCATCAGGACCACATCATCTGCAAAAAGCAGCGACGAGATCCCCAGCCCACCGAACTGCAACCCCTCTCCACCCCGACTACGCCTCGATATCCTGTCCATAAATACTACAAACAGGATTGGTGACAAAGCGCAGCCCTGGCGGAGGCCAACTCTCACCTGAAACGAGTCCGACTTACTGCCGAGAACCCGGACACAGCTCTCGCTTTGGTCGTACAGAGTGGATGGCCCTGAGAAGGGACCACCTCACCCCGTACTCCCGCAGCACCTCCCACAGTATCTCCCGGGGCACCCGGTCATACGCCTTCTCCAGATCCACAAAACACATGTAGACTGGTTGGGCATACTCCCAGGCTCCCTCCAGGATCCTTGCAAGAGTAAAGATCTGGTCCGTTGTTCCACGACCAGGACGGAATCCGCATTGTTCCTCTTCAACCTGAGATTCGACTATCGACCGAATCCTCCTTTCCAGCACCTTGGAGTAGACTTTACCGGGGAGGCTGAGAAGTGTGATACCCCTGTAATTGGCACACACCCTCTGGTCTCCCTTTTTAAAAAGGGGAACCACCACCCCGGTCTGCCACTCCTTAGGCACCTTCCCAGACTTCCACGCAATGTTGTTTGTACGCGCCTATTAATTCTATTTACTTAGAACATGATGTTATCTATTTAGAATATTTTACACTCAAAATAAAATAAATAAAACCTTCCCTCTCCCTCTCCAAACCCGTCTCTATATTAAATCAAATAATGATTCATCTCTTACACAGCACTGTAACTTTTATTCTTGTATTTGTATATTATTCTATTTTAGCCCGTTTTATTTTCATCATGACTGTTTTTAATTGCTCGTTAATGTTTTATGTAAAGCACTTTGAATTGCCTTGTTGCTGAAAGGTGCTGTAGAAATAAAGTTGCCTTGCCTTACAACCTCAGCCTGTCAGTCAGTCCCCAGGGCATAGAAACCACTGTTGTGCCTGCTTGTCTCAGAGGAAGTGTAACGTCAACTGCACCGCGACCGCTTTCGGCTCGCCATTAACATCATATTGCAGCACACTTGCAACCGCTTTACCGGCATTGCCATGACTCAAAACTGCAGCGACGACGTATGGTATATTGCTTCTTCTGCTAGTGGTGTGGGATCCTGCAATATTTGGTATTGATTGTAAATACAGGGCCAGTATTGCCGATACCGATACCTTTAATAATTAAAGTGGATGCATCATCAAATTGCTAAATCTGAATGAATTTTCATGACCTTTAAGTGGTTTTGTGATTTGTCCTTTGGATTATTAATAAGTTAAAACCCAGGACAGACTTTTCATATGCTTGTATACATTTGTTGTGTTACCACTGTATCTTACAGCCTTTTTACAAATTATACAGCTTGTCGTCGTTTCATTTTCAGCCTGAAAATATAGCGATACGCCGCTCCTCTTCCTCTCTGCCATTCTTCTGCTGCGTCTCTGTCCTGCGTGTGTGTGTGTGTGTGTGTGTGCTGCTGGCCGCCGCCGAGCCTGGCTGCTTGCTTGTTTGCTGAGTCATGTGACGGTACAACGTCAAATCACAAGAGGGGGGAGGAGGAGCAAAGTGTGCCTGCTCCGCGCTGTAACAGGAGCGGCACTTACCCAGACACAGACAGCTAGGTCGCCTCTTTGATGAAACCGCAGCGGTGCATACTGGAGAGAAACTAAAAACTAAAGTATCGATCTCATTACACTGGTATTGATCAATATCAATAAGTTGGTATCGATATTGATATTTCGATCGATCCGCCCACCTGTGTGCGCGCGCGTGTGTGTGTGTGTGACGGAGCCCGGCTCTCTGTCAACATGCAGAGAGAACAGATAAGCTCACGCTTACTCGCTCTCAGGTACCGAAATTTCGCACAGTTTGATGTAGTGTGAATAGGTCCACGGTAGTACCGATGTCATTTGGTCAGTACCCAAAAAAAGTACAGAGTTCGGTACCCAACCCTAAGTGCTGTTGTTATAATTACTGTAATGCAGTGTTCACAGGCATTCTTAAGAACCTAGGATTTTATTGATGTGTTGTGTTGATGGAGGACGGAGCAAGATGGCCAGTGTGTTTGTCGGCTTGTCGTCAGCTCCTACCTGCCCGAGTGCTGCTGTGTCTGTCTGTTTTCCTCCTGTTGTCACTCTGGCACTGCACCGATGCCCTTAGGACTTATGATCGCGCTATACTGCTACATATCCAAAACTCTTTTGACCTACAATCTACTGGGCGCCTTGGCCCACACTCCAGATGTCACCCGACGTTCATCAATTCTCCCATGGACTGCGTTCGCCGGCTCTCCTGCTGCATTTCCCATCGCAAGAAGCGGTGCAGGAAGTGAGGAAATCGTGGTGGAGTGCGGATCAGGGGATATGCGACTGTCTCCCATGTGCAACTTTTATCTTGCCGGCCCTCCATCGACATTGCAGGAGCAGAGGCCTCTACCTGGCTTGCCGATCATGGGACCTGAGATACACTTGTCATCTTCCCATTTCTCCAGCTCTGTCATCGACACTCGATTGCCCTGCAGCTCCACCAAGACTGCGCATCCGAAGCGGCGGGGTAAACTTCCTGAACATTCGCCCACTGCAACGCTCTCAATCTCCACAGCCTTTGGATTACTTTGCAGCTAAAGCGGCGCTACTGAACTGCAGGTCCGTGTCAAACAAGACTTATCTTAAACGACTTTTTTACCAAACATGATCTGGATATGTTATTTTTAACGGAGACATGGATTGGCTCCGGTGCTGGTGAAACATCTGTTTTTGGCGAACTTTGCCCCACAAACTGTTCATTCATAAGCACTCCAAGGAGGTCGGGAAGAGGTGGAGGAGTGGCTTTGATTTTTAAAAATCGGCTTAAGGCACAAACACTCTCTGCTGAAAGCTTTTCTTCCTTTGAAGTACAATGTGTAAAAGTAGAATCTGCTACTACATCTTTGATGTGCGCACTTGTTTATAGGCCTCCCAAATCAGATAAACATTTCATAAAAGAATTTTCAGACTTTCTGTCTCATTATGCAACATCATATGACCGTTTGTTGATTTTGGGTGATTTTAATAGTCATGTCTGTTGCCCAGGTAAACCCCTGGTTAGTGAGTTTTGTCATGTAATGGAGTCATTCGGCCTCATCCAGCACATAAATCAGGCGACCCATGTTCAGGGGCACACTCTTGATCTGATTTTATCCCATGGGTTTTCCATTGATAACATAACACATTGAGGATGCATCCTTCTCTGACCATATGCCTATTATGTTCAATGTTAAACTATTTAACTCACTGTATACAGCCAGATCTTCTGGCCACTACTCTCGTCATATTAACTCTTCTACTGCAAATGAGTTCTCTGAATGTTATTTGGGAAATGTGATCACTGCCTCTATCACTGCCCCTGATCACCTCTTAAGCCCTGATGAGCTAATATCCTCCTTCAACGCATCTTGCTCAGCTATCCTTGATACTGTGGCCCCTCTTAAACTTAAACGCCCTAATTTTAAATCTCAACATTGGCTTGATGATTCCACCCGCCATCTCAGGCAGGTTTGTCGAAGAGCGGAGCGTAAGTGGAAAAAAGATCACCTCCTAGTCTCTTCAGAAATATTCAGAAATTCCCTGGCCAATCTCCAAGATGCAGCAAAAAAGGCCAGGGCTAAGCATTTCTCAGACATTATAACCAAACATTCCCATCGCCCTAGAATTTTATTTAATACCATAAACTCAATAGTTAACCCCCAAGTCTCTCCAGAGATCGAAGCATCCATCAATAGCTGTGAAGAGTTCTTAAAGTTTTTTACTGTGAAAATTGACCACATCAGAGCACAGTTCACTCCTGTTGTATCTGACACCCCACCACATTTCCCCAGAGCTACAGCTATGTTTGACCAATTCCAAGCAGTGTCCTACACGGAACTATGGGACATTGTGAAGCACATGAAACCATCAACAACCCCACATGATCCCATCCCCTCACAGATTATCAAAGATGCTTTTGATGCTGTTGGTCTCTCTATTCAATTTATTCTTAACTCCTGCCTTGCCACTGGCACCGTTCCTACATGTTTCAAGCATGCGGTTGTCCAGCCTATGATAAAGAAACTTAACCTAGATGCAAAATGTCATAATAATTTCCGGCCTATATCTAAATTGCTATTTATCTCAAAAATTTTGGAGAAGGTGGTGTTAAGGCAGCTGCTTTCATACCTCAATTCCACAGAGATCCTAGAGCCATTTCAATCTGGGTTCAAAGCCCGCCACAGCACTGAGACAGCCCTGTTAAAGGTGACAAATGACCTCTTAATCACTCTTGACTCAGGTGATAATGCCATTCTGGTCCTGCTGGATCTTAGCGCTGCATTTGACACTGTAGACCATGGTACACTACTAGAGCGTCTTGAACAGTGGGTTGGCATCAAGGGTACAGCTCTAAACTGGTTTCACTCCTACCTCCATCAAAGATCTTTTTCAGTATCCGTAGGCCAGTATTCTTCATCCCCTGCCCCTGTGTCTTATGGTGTCCCCCAGGGATCCATTCTGGGTCCAGTACTCTTCTGCCTTTACATGCTCCCCCTAGGTAACATCATCAGAAAATTTAATATCTCCATTTCCATTTCTATGCAGATGACTCCCAACTGTACATCCCACTTAAATCCAGCAACTCCATGCAGCCTCTTTTAGACTGTTTGGAAGAAATTAAATCTGAAGTTATTGTCTTTGGCCCCTCAAAATCCAAAACTGCCATCCCTGCTTACCTTGGTCCCCTTTCCCCCTATGTTAAATCCCATGCACGTAACTTGGGTGTTATTTTCGACTCCCATCTTAACCTGGAGAAACAAATATCATCTGTTGTAAAGACTAGTTTTTACCAATTAAGATAAATTATTAAGAATAATTTCCAAACTCAAGTCTGTTCTGTCATATAATGACCTGGAAAAAGTCATCCATGCCTTCATAACCTCCCACCTAGACTATTGTAACTCTCTCTACTTTGGTCTCCCTCTGACTCTGGTGGCACGGCTTCAGATGGTTCAAAATGCAGCAGCTAGGCTGCTCACGAACACAAAAAAGCGTGAACACATTAAACCTGTCCTAGCCTCCTTGCACTGGCTTCCAGTCAAGTCTAGGATACAATTTAAAATACTGCTGATGGTTTTTAAATCTCTTCACACCCTGGCCCCCAGCTACATAGCAGATATTCATCCCCACATAGCTCCCAGGTCCCTCAGATCCTCCAGCCAAGGCCTCCTCCTGCTGGCCCTCAGCTGTGGAACCGACTGCCACCTGACATCAGAAGTGCTCCTTCAATTGTGATATTCAAAGCCAGGCTCAAAACTCACCTTTTTACATTGGCCTTCCCGGCATCTTAATTTGTCTTATCCTGCTATGTTTGTAATTAAGTATTTGTCTTTTGATGTCGTTTTAGCCTAAATCACTGATTTGTAAGTGTATTTTATTTTATTTTATTACCCTGTGGCTAATGCGCTATGTACAGCACTTTGGTCAGCGCGAGCTGTTTTTAAATGCAGTGCTATAGAAATAAACTTTACTTACTTACTTACTTACTTATTGATTTCTGTGACTCACTGATGGAAACCACCGGTGCTTATACCAAGCTTACAGAATGACACCAGGCTTGTGACTGCTGATGCGTCTTGTCTCTTACCCTTGCATATTCAATCTTGAGTGTACAGCAACCAGCATAGATGTCAGCTCCGTTGAGAGCAGCTTTGGCCTTCTGAGCACACTGAACTGACTCAAACCTGAAAGAGTGGGGTTAAGGAGAGGATACGGTACATTCCAACACACAGATACAAATGGCATGTAAAGACACATACTCTCACGCTTTCAGTAAGGATACTCCACCATGGCCTGGATTCCATTTCGTTTAAATATGACGATCCTCAGCACACTGCCGATGGGGTTACATACTGTGTACAGAACATCCTGGAGCAAAATGAAAAGAAAAACAAAATCAAAATCTAAAAGTTTCTAACGCTGCAGTGTGTCTTAACCTGCATGAAGTACAGACCTCAGGGAATTATGCATTTTATGAATACCATAAAGATACTGGTAAGAGAGAAATATAACTCCATGCTGATCTTCAGGTCTTGTTTTAGGGATCTAGCCCATACTCCCATACATTATTTTTTTTTACCAAATCAGCCTTTTTTCATCTCGAAAACATCTCCTGACTCCGGCCATCACTCTCTGACTCCATGGTAGAAACCCTCATTCATGCTTTCATAACCTCCCGTTTGGACTACTGCAATGGAGTCCTGTCTGGGGTCTCCAGCAAAACCCTACACAGGCTCCAGTATGTCCAAAACTCTGCCGCCAGGGCCCTCACCCACACCAAGACCTGGCAGCACATCACCCCAACCCTCGCCCACCTTCACTGGCTCCCAATTAAGTCCCGCATCACATATCAAATCCTCCTTCTCACCTACAAATCCCTCCATGCCCTGGCCCCACAGTACCTCTCCGACCTCCTCCATCCATACACTCCCACCCCGAAACCTGCAGTCCACAGACGCTGGCCTGCTCTCCGTTCCCCACACCAGACTCTGTACCTTCGGAGACAGAGCCTTTAGTGTTGCAGCCCCATCCCTCTGGAACTTCTTTAAAAAAGAAGAACTTCTTTAAAAAAACTCCTCAAACACCACCTGCTCACCACCTCCTTTAGCTTAGCCACAGTAATTCGGTAAAGTGTCCTTGGGTTTCATGAAAGGCGCTATATAAATAAAAGTTATTGTTATTATTATTATTATTATTATTATTATATTAGTCAATTCTTTTTCAAGACTCAAAAACTCATTCTTTTGGTTCCAGCTCTTTGTTTGATATTACTAGTGCAGTGCCCGTTGAAAATGTGCCTGTTTGGAATGGGCTGATTACTTGGCCTGTGGTATTGCTGTTTGTAGAATTCATCAAAACCAAATTGTACCCCAAAATGACTTACAGAAGGAGCCCAAACCACTTCATATGCACCACCACTGTATACCCTACTACTAACTTACTGATTTTCCTGACAGAGAACGCTGCAGATTCAGAATGTAATCACAAAATATCACAATGACAATGTGGAGTAACCAGACATTAGCCTCATGGACTCATGGCAGTGTGCTACCCCACCTTGCCCGTTATGAGAGCTAATCAGCATATATCTGCGTTCATCAACCACCAGAACTGGTTTGAGTGTGTGTGTGTGCGCGCGTGCAGAGAGAGAGAGAGAGAGAGAGAGAGAGAGAGAGAGAGGGTGTTGTCTCGTGTCGTATGATCGTTAACGAATTTAACATTTCAGCAGAGGTGTTAATTTCCATACAGGTTTAGTGGCTTGACGGTTAACGGTGAAGAAGAGGATTTGATTCGCGGGGGTATTTTGGCGACAGTAATGTTATTAGTGTTGTAAGTTAGCAGTAGACTTAATTAACCCGACCCAGGGTGAGTCTGATGAAAAGTGCTGTGTCTGCCCGGTTCAGCTGAGATTTTCTTGCATTACAAAGCGCTCTGACGGAATAACTCTGAGATTACTTTATATTCTCTGTTTAGAAGTGAATGTAGGCTACAGCTCACAGCAACTTAATACTATATAGTGTCTGGCTTTTGTTTGATATTTAGTATTGGCAAATGGCTTTTTGTTGAGTTTCCTCTGAGCGAAAAATAGACACGGAAAAGCGTAGTGCCTTTTTTTCACCAACCTCATTCCACACAACAGTTGCGATGTTCCTTTCAGCTATCTGCTCGTGCTCCAGGAAAGTGAAGAAAAGTAAGTTTGGTGTATCCAGCAATCATGTAGCTAACGTTGGAAGCAGGAAAAGAGTCAAAGGCGGTAAGACCACAGACAGACAGACAGACAGACAGCCAGACAGATGTTCCTGCAATTTACAGATAGATATCAATGATCACTCTTCACTAGACAATGGACACACATTGAGTGTCAACACAAAGTTCTTTTGTGTTTTATTACTCTTGGTCCAAAAAGTACCCCAGACATTCCAACACTCCAGTCCAACAGTCATGCTTACAGAAAGGTTGAAAATTCCAATCAACAAAAACTTTACCACCACTTGTAGATGATTATGCTATAACAAGTCACCTTGTATTTTGGTCAATACCTTCTTGTGGAATGACAATTTCCAAAACATCGTGTCAAATGAAACATCATTTTGGATTTCCCCAAAAACACGCTGTCCTAAAGCACTGATCCAGAGTCCCATTGTTGAGTGAAAAACTGATAACTGTAGTGAGTGGTGAAAATGGCGGTATTTTGGATTGGTTGAATTTGCCTCAATTCTTGTTATCACAATGTAAACGGTATAAATAAAACCTGTTCAGGTTGATGGGTGAAAAAAATCTTTTGAAAGCTATGATGAGCCGTTCAAATTTGAGCACATCTTCTTTAAACTAGGCAGCAAAACGTACTTGTCAGCTGTATCCAGGGGCAATTTTTTTTAGGGGTGAAGCACCCATAAACTTGATCCCCGAAAAAATAATTGTAAAAAAACAAAGTCTGTGTTTGACGAGCTCCCGCAAGATCCGTTTTGAGCCACAGTGAAGATTCTGGTATCACCTGAAACTGCACATCCAGCTGAACAGGAAGGTGTCAACCACATTAAGCTAGCATGTTGGGAAGTGGTCGTAATATGCCTTCAAAGTCATTAAAGCTGTTTAAAGCCTAAAGGGGTATGACTATATTCAACAGGGTCCATTAAACTCTCACATCGAGATATCTGAATGAGCTTTGGTGAGAGTCATTTACAGCCATGTCTGACGCATGTCAGCTAGCTATAGCCTAGGTAAGTTAGGTTCAGAGTTCTGCATGAAGTGAAAAGAATAATGATTGAAATGGTGAAAATGTGTTAATTGTATCATCACCTTTTCCCCTTTCCGTGTTTCTGCATACTGTGGTAGCCTACCAAGTCTTGGCTTTGTAGAAATTGGATGTGGACTGTTCGTATAACTACGTTCCTGTAACTACTTGGTCGGAAAGAGGCTATTGTAAAACTAAATTCAGAATCTAGACGGCCAGATCATTCAGAAACAAATTCTGAGCTATTTTCAGAAAACAGTGCTTGTCAGCTATTAGTCAAAATCGCATAAATCTGTCATTTTCAAAAGTTATTTATACTGCATATTGGAAATGTCTTCTTTTCCATAGATGGATATTGGTGTCTTTCTAGTTACATAATTCAGTGTTTCCTCTACCATGATGGTCCAAAATGAAATTAAAATGCATGTGACGACCCTCTCCGCCATGTCTGCCTGTTACTTTGTTTGTGTGGCTGCTAGGACTGCAGGTGGGCGTGGCAGAGGGTGTCGTTAGTAGAGTGGAAGATCCTGGGCACGTTTGTTTCACTGGCAGCACCTGTGCACAATGAACTAGTGAACTTTTAAAAAGGCCCTTTGGATTAATTTGTGCTTCCTCTTCGCTGACACACCATCATCCTGGCCTTGGTTGCTTTTTGGTTTGTTTTGCTGCACCATACAACACTGCACATACATTGTTTTACTCAACACGGCACGTTCCCTGCAAACTCACGGTCCTCTCTCCCTGATTTACAGCCCCCCTCTTGTCTTTAAATAACTCACCGTTGTCGGCTACAGCCGCTGAACAGGCTACACGTTGTAAACAGCCGTGGTCGCTTGCCTGGTCCTCCAGTAACGTTAGCTAGCAGTTAGCAGAGTTAGCATGGCAGCGTTAGCCAGGACTCTTAATACATCCATGGCCAGGACCAGTCTGGATCACTTTACTGGCTGTACTTTACTTGGGTACTCTAGCTATATAATTCAATGTGAGTACACGAATGCTGAAATGACATAAAATGCCCGTCCCTTGTAGCCGTGATAAATTAGCCTGAAGCTAATGCTTAGCTACCTGTTCAAAAGGAAATTAGCCAACTCGGCATCTTTTGGGGCTCTAAGCTGTCTCCATATTTCAAATACATCTACAACATTTACCTGGGGTTTGTAACGTCTCTGGTCACGCAACTGTTAGAAACAGTTGTTGTTTCTGCACAGTACCTTTTGAAAAGATGCCTGGAAGTCTGGCATGTGTCTGGGGACACTAGTTATTGCACTATGACCATTCATTGGACTTTATTATGTTGTTCTATGCTCTATTGCACGTTTTGTATGTCTTGTCATGACATTTTGATATTTTTCAAATATTTTAATAAAGAAGTTTATGTTTCAAGTACACGCTGTACACAGAATCTTAGAATTTTTTATTATTTATTTATTTTACCGTGGTATCAAAATTGGCAATGGGAATCGTGTTATTTTACTGGTATTGGCACCAACTACTGAATGTTTGGTATCGTGACACCCCTAACTATTACATTTTACACTTTAATTGGCAGGCAAAAACGTCCTTGGCAGTCATTTGGACACAAAAATACAGCATGAGAGAGGCAGTATAAAAATGAATGAGAGATTAAGAAAAACTTCAAAAGAATGAGTCTAGACACACACCTTATTGCTTCTAAAGGAAGCTTAATAAATATAGTTTGGGAAGGAAGGGGATGAAAGCATACAGGATCATACTGCACCTTTCAGTCCAATTACAACCAATTTTTTAACTTTTCAATGTGTTTTTCTACATTCCAGACAGATAAGGGTGTCACGATTTTGATTTTAATTCGAAATCGACCGAAATTAAGTTACAATCGCGAACTTCAAATAAAAAAAAAATGGAAACGTCGATGCTGCCACGCCCCCATGTCACGTCCGGCCGGCTTGTCAAGCGGAAAAAAACACACGTGTTGAAGTGCTGCGAGTCAACCTCCTCTAACTTAACTACAGCCAGTCAAAAGATAGCATGGCAACTGCAGATGCAGGAGAGCCATCGACAGATCTTGAACCCCCTCCTCTTTCACTGAAGTCACCGGTGTGGAAGTATTTTGGATTTCTAGTGAGTGACAACGTTCGATAGCAGAGACAGCACCGTTTGGCTTAGTTATCAATGCCGTTAGCATCGTGGCTAACACTATTGTTAGTTTATGACAAATGGTTTCTGCTGTGCTTTCTAACCGTTAGCCTTTACAACAGAGCTGCTTCACTACACTTGTTAGATAATGTTTCATTAGAGAGTTCTCTGTTGATTTGTGTCCGTGTGCTCGTGGTGGGAAATTAATGTAAACAGAGAGCGGTGTGTCGGAAATGCAATGCGCCGTGACGTAGGTCCCCTTCAAGGCCAGGCTGATGTTAGAAGTCCCTCTAGTGGACAGAACGTGTAACAACAACCACATGTTTATAGAGCTCAACAGTCCAGCCCCTCCTCTGAGAGTAGTAGTAAATTTCCCATTCATTTCTCCCATTGACGTCTGGAAAAATCTGTGTATATATATATAGAGAGAGAGAGTTTTAGACCATGCCTTAGGCTAACCAGATGGTACGTGACTCATAAGCATACAACGTATCAATTCGAGTAAAGAAAACCGAACAGAAAATCCCAAAAAAGTAAAAGGTACAAGACTGTGTACATATCGTCATCTCAGAGCGAAGGAACTACTCATCCCATAAACCGCCGCGCACCACTGAATAAAGGAAGCTATGTTAGTTAAGCTAACAGCTAATTTGGCTAACCGCTAGCTGAGACAGCATGTAATAACTTTAAAAGACCCTCAAAATAAAACCTGAAAACAACTGTTAACATATATAACGGCTGTTACGTCAGCTGTAGGCGGCTTTACCCAGTGTTAAGTTTGAGTTAACGTTATTTTAGACTGAATCAAGCTGTCAGCTAGCGGTTAGCCAAATTAGCTGTTAGCTTAACTAACGTTAGCTTCCCGGCAGAGTCTAACCTCAGAAGCGTGGAACAGATTGTGATTTGTGTCGTAAATCCTTGTGATGGATCGTGCAGGCAGCAGAGATCGGGTACTGACACCCCCCCCTCCTCACCAGCATGAGTTCCACCAATCAGAGACATCACTGTGGGATTGTGGGATTGTTCAGGATTGTGGGTAATGAAGTACTTATCCAAGACATCGCGAATAAAAGACATTTATCTCAAAACAAGGGTAGTGCCCCATGATTTGTGGTGTCTATATGAGCTTATACAATCGCTGAGTCATGTCGGCATGCTGGTTTTAAGTCTGTCATCGACGGTTACGATTTTATGGTTTATACTCCCAATTTGTCAATGGAGAAATTGCATTGTATTTTTATTTCCGGAACCCGCTGTGGGCGGGACTGTTGAGCTCTATAGTGGCATTGACAACACATAAGTCTGAGTAGTGTAGTACATATTAATAACAGCCTGCATTTGAGCATTAAATCTTCAAATATTATTCGAATAATGGCATAGCAACCTGTGCTTTAATATTATTTTTTTTTGTAAAATCTGTGACCTTAGAATCAAAAATGTAATCGAATCGAGGATTTGGAGAATCGTGACACCCCTATAGACAGACATTGAAAATCAACTGGGAGGTACTTGAAACTGGCTTCACACTGTTTGTTTGAGTTACCTTCTCATTATGATGTTGTGCAACTTGACTTTTTTTATACATGCATTATAATTGTATTTATAATGAGTTTAAGAAAAAAAACCCACTAATGACGTGAGTCCACACAGATGCAAATGTGTGTGTGTGTGTGTGTGTGTGTGTGTGTGTGTGTGTGTGTGTGTGTGTGTGTTTACCGTGGTTATAGGGTAGAGGGGGTTCTGTATGGACAGCAGGAGGACCTTGTTGCCACTGTTGGGGTTGTCAGCGTTGGTTGGCCTGGTGATTCGCTTAGATGTCGAGTAATTAAAGTATGCCTGTTGGCCTGATGAACAGATGGATGAAAATATAAAGACATAGAGTATGCTACATAAAAGCAAGTGTAACTTAGCCATGGCATCCGGAAGTCTTGGGAATCAAACCTGCGATGTAAACAGGCTCCTTGGCTCCACAGGACACACAGCGGTCGGCGCTCTCCACTGCAGAGAACTCCACCAGGGCCTGACGCTTGAATGGCATCATCATCACATAACTGAGAACAAACAAGCAGACCTTGAGATAGGATATACAATTCATTCAAATCTTTTCCACCCAATGGCCTTTTATTTTCTGGACACATCACCTCCTCTGACAGCTATACTGCATGTCCTCCCCTCTTTGGCAACAACCTTTATTGGTGATTTTTCACGGTACAAAGTCCTGCTATATACTCCGTTGCAGTAGCTCCAGCTTCAACCAGTGAAACAACAGTGGAGGCAATAATGATATATTTGTTTGTGTGTGTGTGTGTGTGTGTGTGTGGCTGTTTTACCTGCAGCCCCTTTTAGGTGAATGAGATGTTAATGAATACTGCAACATGCAGGGAGTGTAAATAATGGAGAAGGAGATGTTTAGAGTGGAAACTGCAGTATCACAAAATGTTTCCTTCAATTATTCAGAATCTGTAACTATCTTTACACTAAAGCTACTGAAGCTCAATGCAGTAGTTTATTACACCAAATCATATGATATATGTGACTTCATGCCATTTAATTAATTTTACTTACTTAAATGTCCATATTGTTGGAGTGTTAACTACTCTTTAAAAAAAGCTTGTATATGCAGAACATTGAAATAATTATTGGTTATGGTGATGAGTGAGGTGCTTGTGGGAACTTGGAATTGTATCAAGTTCAAATGTATCATTTATCTTTAGTTTTGGATGTTTGACTTGGAGATTTTATTGATGATAATATAGGTATTTATTGCTGGTAGCACTCCTACTATTAATACTGTGGGAGGTGCTGCGGGAGTACGGGGTGAGGGGGTCCCTTCTCAGGGCCATCCAATCTCTGTACGACCAAAGCGAGAGCTGTGTCCGGGTTCTCGGCAGTAAGTCGGACTCGTTTCAGGTGAGAGTTGGCCTCCGCCAGGGCTGCGCTTTGTCACCAATCCTGTTTGTAGTATTTATGGACAGGATATCGAGGCGTAGTCGGGGTTGCAGTTCGGTGGGCTGGGGATCTCATCGCTGCTTTTTGCAGATGATGTGGTCCTGATGGCATCATCGGCCTGTGACCTTCAGATCGGTTCGCAGCCGAGTGTAAAGCGGCTTGGATGAGGATCAGCACCTCTAAATCGGAGGCCATGGTTCTCAGCAGGAGTGCCTTCTCCAGGTAGGGAATGAGTCCTTACCCCAAGTACCTTGGGGTCTTGTTCACGAGTGAGGGGACAATGGAGCAGGAGATTGGTCGGAGAATCGGCACAGCAGGTGCGGTATTACATTCAATTTATCGCACCGTTGGACGTAAAAGAGAGCTGAGCCAGAAGGCAAAGCTCTCAATCTACCGGTCAGTTTTTTGTTCCTACCCTCACCTATGGTCATGAAGGCTGGGTCATGACCGAAAGAACAAGATCCAGGGTACAAGCGGCCAAAATGGGTTTCCTCAGGAGGGTAGCTGGCGTCTCCCTTAGAGATAGGGTGAGAAGCTCAGTTATCCGTGAGGAGCTTGGAGTAGAGCCGCTGCTCCTTTGCGTCGAAAGGAGCCAGTTGAGGTGGTTCGGGCATCTGGTAAGGATGCCCCCTGGGCGCCTCCCTAGGGAGGTGTTCCAGGCACGTCCAGCTGGGAGGAGGCCTCGGGGGAGACCCAGGACTAGGTGGAGGGATTATATCTCTAACCTGGCCTGGGAACGCCTCGGGATCCCCCAGTCGGAGCTGGTTAATGTGGCCCGGGAAAGGGAAGTTTGGGGTCCCCTGCTGGAGCTGCTACCCCCGCGACCCGACCCCGGATAAGCGGATGAAGATGGATGGACTCCTACTATTACATAGACTTGGCAGGGTTTCTCCTGACTCAATATGAGAGGGAGGTGGTAACATCCTGATGATGTGCACACATGTGCATGTTTACCGTGCCTGAACCAAACACTGTTTTACAAGCAACATATTTTGGGAGATTACTAACATAACATCTTATTACTTTTTAAATGCCTGTAATAGTCAATGATGTCTCCAATGTGTTCACCTGCCCTCATGATTCTCCTCCTCACTAACTGTGAGCCATATCTGCAAAGCTGAAAACATTACACTGATGGGATGTAAGTTTAATTTATGAAACAGTGTCAGTGTCCAAGCTTAAATAGCGGACGAGGTCCAGTTAAGTTAGTGGTCTTAGTGTCGGTAGAACCAAGGTGTAGAAGATGAACTTCATGGCTATGAGGGCTTCACTTCAAAAAGGGGCAGTTTCTGCGTCAGTGAGAAGTATGCGTGCGATGGGAGAGATGCAAAGGGGCAGAAAAAGGCCGACTGCTGAAGATGTATCAACGAGGGAGGGGGAACCCAAGGAGGAAATTTAGATTGCAGTTAACCTAACTGAGGATAACCCAGACCATGTCAGAGAAGCTGTAGCATTGCCAGCCCTATCTCCACAGCGCTGCAAAGTAAGGTCTGGCAACTGGAGCATACACTCCTGAATAGGTGAAAAAACGGTCAGGGGTTGTTGTATTTGTTTAAAGCAATCACAATTGTCTTGGGTGCCGCTAAGTTCCTGACACAGCGAGCGTGGCATTGCAAAATGGTCTTTATGTGGAATATTTGCACCGTGCAAAAGAAAACGCCACATACAACAGTGTTCGCCATACATAGGTCCTACTTGGGCGCCCGCCTAGGTAGATAAAAACCGAATTTCATTAAGTTCCCCAATAAACAATGTCATTTTACAGTGCACTTTACAATGACCAGTGGCCTCAAACCCTCCCCCCTTCACTTTTGGAACGCTTCAGACTGAGAAAAGGTGTTTCTGAGGTGAGTTAACTTTTTTCTCACCTCAGTAAGTAGTGGTGTCTTTAGTCGGACTCATCTCTGATGGAGACGAGTCCACCTACAGGTGGGAGGCTGACCACCTGGTGACCTGATGCAATCAAAACAACCTAAAGCTCAATGTTCTAAAGACAGTGGAGATGGTTGTGGACTTCAGGAAGAACCCAGCCCCACCTGCCCCCATCACCCTCTGTGGCTCCACAATTGACACTGTGGAGTCTTTCCGCTTCCTGGGAACTACCATCTCCCAGGACCTCAAGTGGGAGCTGAACATCAGCTCCCTCGTCAAGAAAGCACAACAGAGGATGTACTTCCTGCGGCAGCTGAAGAAAGTCAACCTGCCAAAGACAATGATGGTGCACTTCTACACAGCCATCATTGAGTCCATCCTCACATCCTCCATCACCATCTGGTACGCTGCTGCCACAGCCAAGGACAAGGGCAGACTGCAGCGTGTCATTCGGTCTGCAGAGAAGGTGATTGGCTGTAATCTGCCGCCGCTCCAGGACCTGTACGCCACCAGGACTCTGAAGCGTGCTGGTAAGATTGTGGCCGACCCCTCCCACCCTGAACACAGACTCTTTGAGACACTCCCCTCTGGCAGGAGGCTGAGGTCCATCAGGACCAAAACCTCACGTCACATGAACAGCTTTTTCCCCTCCGCCACTAGCCTTATTAACAAGGCCCGGAAACCACCCTGACTCTCCATCCCTGGCTCTTCATGCCACTGTTCTCTCTCTGCTGTAATGCTCTTTAATCTTTATTTTTAATTTAATTTAATAAATACTGTGTACATATGCTTATATTGTTTATACCTATACTTATATTGTTTAATATTCCATCTAGAGAATGTGACGTGCACCAACAACACCTAAACAAATTCCTTGTATGTGTTAAAAATGTACTTGGCAATAAAACCCTTTCTGATTCTGGTGTTTTTAGTGGTTCTTTTAAGCCGAGAAGGTGTGTCTATCAGTCGGCTAGAGAAGACGACGAGGTGGTGGTGTTTTAGTGGGTGTTGCTGTAATTTTAAGCCGAGATAGGGTGGTTGTCAGTCGGGTACAGAGCTCCTCGCGTGCACAGGCTTGTATGACTGTCAATATAGCCAGCATCTAATGTTAGCTACTCTGCTGTGCTGTGGAGTAATGTCTGGCTATGTGAGACAAGCATCTAGCAACATTGTTAAATGCTGCGGTCTCAGCCTGGCAACCTCCGTGAACTTTGAGTCTGTTGAGGAGGGGCCGGGGGAGACGACTCTCTCCAGTATTTTGAATTTGGACTGCAGTAACTATTTTAAACACTAGCTGTCAGTATTACATATTGCACCTTTAAGACTGAGAATATGACAAAAAATATGGATACACTTGTAAAAGAATTTAATTCTGCTGGCAAAATATTCTTTACACAAAGGTAGGTCTTCTAACTTTGAAGCATTTAAAAAAAATCATTGTATGACAGTATCATTATTTATATAATTTACTTTATAAATAAGTTATTTTATTTCCTGGATGTGTCAGGCCTGTGGTTGACTGGTGACCTGTTCAAGGTGTACACCTCCTGTCATCTAATGCATGCTGGGGTACATGTAAGTTCGAGACCCCGGGGTAACACACACATATACAAAAACATGGGCCATTTGCATACAGCAGGTCTATTAATAATATTAAGCATATCCCTCCTTTCTCATGCGTATAAGTAACAGCGTCTTCACCATATATGGCAGCTGCCTATGATAGCAGACAGAGCACAGAACTTTTCTAGCCGTTTAGCTCTCTTTTTGGGCATACCAAGCTGATGAAGCCCTCTTACGACCAGCCTATGTGTGTGTCCTAAGCTGCCAAAGATGAAAACAAATCGTCGCCACCTATAGCCTAGCTCTGAGATGGTGTTTAGGAGTGGTTGGTAAAGCTTCCTCCATGCAACCTCTAAAACAAACAGCTCACTGAGTAGTTGCTGTCTCACCATATGGCTCCAAACTTCTCCAAGGCATCTATCAGGTCTGCTTCCACCACGGCCTCACACAGACCCCTGACATGGACCACAGGGCTGGGAGAGATACGATGGGAGTCCTCGCCATTATCCTGCAACACACACAGTCAACCACAGTTACACACAATGGCTGTATTCACATCAATCTTAGATAGATGGATAGATCTTTATTGTCATTGCATAGTTTACACAACAAAACTTTGTTGGAGCAATCCAATTTGCCGCATTAAAATACAAGATAAAATATAAAATATATGCACACACACATCAATACACCTCCCTGATGACCACTGACCACATAACAATCCTAGGAAATCCTGGGAAGCCCTTAAATCTTTATCCGCCCTCGTGGCCAGGTTGCTCAGTGGGTAGAGCAGGCGCACATGTACTGAGAGGTTTATTCCTCGACGCAGAGGTCCAGGGTTCGAATCCGACCTGTGATGATTTCCTGCATCTTCCCCCTTTCTCACCTAGCTGTCCTGTCAAATTAAAGGCGGAAAAGCCCAAAAAAATGATCTCGAAAAAGAATAAATAAATCATTATCCGCCCATAGTAACAGTAATGAGTTACGTCCTTGCATTGCCACAGATTCCAGCACTGTATTGGATACATTGTTGAATTGTTTTAATGAGCATTTTGTGTCCTGTGGCTCACTGGTCAATTTGTCTCCAACTTTGCATCTCCAAACATCACAGTTTGTGATAGAAACCAAAATGGCATAGTTAAACATAACGCCTTAGTCAAGCTCGATACTAAAAAAAACCTGTTGGTCCAGGCAACTCAGAACAGTTCTTCTTAAAGAAAGCTGTTGTATTAGAAAGGTGTACATTATAGAGTGGCCATTAGGTGTAAGCAGTGTAAAGACAGCTTTAGAAAACCGCTTTTTTCAGTCATATTGTTTGTGTACAGCCACTGCTTCTGTGGACCACCAGGCTGGGGCCAAACCCAGACCAGTTTGAAAGGGATGTAACTTATTTTGCCAGTCAGCTGAAAATGCTTAGCAGAACAATGGACTTCTGTCTGTAAGAAAACTTCAGTGGGAGTTCGAAGGAGTTCCAAATCTGCCAGTGTTTCAGCTTGAATAAATATAAGAGATTAATAACCAGCAGGAAATCAGTGGTCACTAAAGAGCAGCAGTGCTGGCTTTAGCCCATGTTGCAACACAGTAGGGCTTTTCTTCAGTGTCAGTTATATGTATTATTGAGGACTCAAAATCAGGAAATGATAACAAAGACAAGAGAGAGAGAAAAAGTTCCTGATTGTATTCAGTACTCTCTGTATTGAATCATTATTGAATTAATTTAAATTTGAACATTCTATTTAACGTGCCACTATATATGATCTATGTTTGTAATTAACTATTAATTCATTCTCCATCTATTAGTTTATGGAACATTCAGTGTCTGGCTTTTAAACTGAAGAGCACAGACCCAGAATTCATCTGGAGCATTAAAGGTCAAGAGATATTACAGCCATGCCTCAAACAGAAATGCATACAAAGAGGACTTAGACATCTCAACTAAAAAAAAAAAAAAAAGTAACAACACATAACAACGCTTACATTGTCAAAAATATTGCCAAATGTGATGATGATCTGTACATTTGTGCGGCCTACACTCCCTCATGTCACCATATTACGATGAAAATACTTTGAAAATCTCCATAGAGAAATGGGACATTTCAGGGCCCAGGGTAATGTCCTGTTGGGGGGAGATTTAAATGCCAGGATGGGAGCGTGACATTGTGGATCCTGTTGGCAACTGCCACATCTTTGGACAGTCCACTCTACACCTAATTAGTGCTGACTGATAGTTGCAAGTTGAGAGCATTAGTAAGCAAAGTAGTTTGGAAAGTAATTGTAGCATATTTTATGATTTAAAAAAAAACTGCCACCTAGTGGCCAATTGGCTCCATATACTAAAAGGCACAGGGGTACTTTACAACAATAGTTTCTCATAGTTTACTTAGAATGCACCATGAGTTTACGAGGTGCACCTAAATGCACCATGAAGTTCCATGGCTCCCACACGCTAATACTTGCCAACCTTGAGACCTCAAAAATAAGGAGAATTTCTAAACCAAAGGGAGAGGTCTGGGGGTCTCCCCCAAAAAATGGAGTTGCAGATGCTTTGTTTCCTGCATTCTAGTGACTTTTAAAGAATGCCAATTAAAGTACCAGGAACAGGTTGTGATAACGGAAAGGAAAAATCTGATCTGAAAATGTGTCATAAAGCGGGAGAAATACAGGAAAATTGTGACCCCGGGAGGAAACCGGGAGAGGGCAATGAAAAACAGGAGTTTCCCGGAAAGATCGGGAGGGTTGGCAAGTATGCACACACTTTTAAGGTTGCAATGCATCTGTGAAAGGGGCTAGAAAGAGAAACCTTCTTATTTCATATTGTTTATCAGATATTCTGTCTTCTAAACTTTAATCTCTTCCCTCTTTTACTCCCTCTATTATCCATCCCTTCCCCCATCTTCCCTCTTTTTGTCCTTCTCATTCACATGGGCATTCCTTTTAGTCTATTTTTAGAGGCAGAGGGCTCATCTGAGTGTTTGGAGAGGAAAATTGCATCAGACTAACTTTTCTGTGTCTGATGACCAGGCTGCTGGCTTCTCTGTTTCAGACATGTCAGCATGGCACGTCCATTGTGCAGGTTCGCATGCCATTTGTTTATCACAGTGTGTTCTGTCTATAACCATAGCTGTAAATTGAGTACTTTGATACACTTTCTGATACAGATGATCTGATATAGTGAATGGGACCTTTAAGCAATAGCTCCCGACAGGCCGTGATATAATCACAACATATCACAGACTGAAGTGAGCTGTTGCTTTTATAAAACGGTCATTAAAGCTATAGTGTGTAGTTTGTGTCGCCCCCATGAGGAATTCTAAGTAATGACAACAACACTGTTGGCGCATCCACATGATATAGGCCATCTGTGATCGCGCCACACCCCTCCTCCACACAGTTGCTAGTAGCATTTAACCCGTCAAATCAAGGAGGACAATTATCTTGTAATTGTTGTCCTCTTTGTCTCCAAAGCTGAATGCTGCTGTTGTCCTTTCTCAGGGGTGACGCGAACGCATCACTTGAGCTGCTGCACGCAAATATCTCCGGACTACACCATTTTGTTAACATAGCCATACTGACAAATACAGAGAGAGTTTCGTGGAGCTGGTAGGCTTAATTAGCTTTGTATCAACTCATTCGGCAATGGTTTGAATGGAACGGACATTCATTAATATAAAATATTTGTGTACTATAGCTTTAAGTATGGCAAAATGAAAGGTATAGTTACATTCCAATTTAGATAGATTTTTATTACTAAATAATATTCTTCACAATAAAATAGGCCCTCTTGGGCAGGCTGGCTGCCTGCACATACCGAAGCAGTTGCTATGGAACGTAGGTAATATTAGCCTACACTAGCAGCTAGCATGGGCTATTTCTTCAGCTAACACTAAAGAGTTAAAGCTGAAACCCTGCATCCTCCATAACTGCATATCTTTCACGATAAACCCGCCCAATGCTTTAGTTATGGATTGGACTGCCCTGTCTGAATCTGTATGGAGAGGCTGTTACTGGAACATTGCATGGGAATCTTAATTAAATCAAGGACCTACAGTGGTTTAAATTCATACCTTGCTGCAGTGAACTGCATGTGTGTTAGTACACAGTGACATCACTGTTGGGTGTGACTAAACCACCCAACCACAGCCACAGTGATCATCAAACTGACTTTTAACCAGAGTGCAGCAAAACACAGCCCGCTATTAAGTTACTATTTAAGGGAACCTCCAACAACAGCTTGTTGCATATATTTAAAATTGTGGATTAGCAACAGTATTGGGGAAATTACTTTTAAAAAGTAGTGTTTGCTCGTTACTTCTTAAAAAAGTAATCTGTTACTTTACTTAGTTACCCCCTATGGAAAGTAACTTCTTACTTTACTCATTACTTTAACGTTACTTTTACAAGAGGGGTTATTATACAAAAACTACCTCTGACCATAAAGCCAATCTCTGGTTTATCAGTGAGGTGTCTGAACTCCACTGCAGACTGGCTTCTCTCCTCACAGAGTGACGGCTGATTCATTATGAACGAGTACAGCGCGGGTTGAATGCACATCAGCAGGTCATCGGCGTTACACGGTGTTAGTGTATACTATGTAATGTCTGTATCGACTTGTACCGGTCGTGCAGCCACGATGGACCGTGCATTGTCGTAGACACATGCAGCCTCTTTTCTGGAAATCCTTGCGTGTCCGTGCAAAAGTCCACAGCGGTCCTGCTTGTGTATGTATGAGCCCGTCTCCACCGCATCCATCTGTGAGGTTGTCAGCTTTGTGTCTGCCTGGCTCAGAGCGCCATCCAGCAAAAAACCATGAAGCTTAAAACGCTCTCAAAAGTTAGCGTTGGCTGCTTCTCGCTTGCCATGATTCCTCTGCTACCAGCCTCTGTCACGTCCTGTGTGGAGCATGTGAGCGCGCAGCTGAGAAGGCAGTGTCGCTGTCAAATCTGTCTCTGGGAAAAGTAACGTTGCGCCGAATTGAAAAAGGAACTACGTTTCGTTACCAAATTTTCAGTAGTAGCGCGTTACACTACTTTTTACCCGAAAAAGTAGTTACGTTACTGTAGCGCGTTACACCCAACACTGATTAGCAATGTCTCTGTTGTGTGTCTAACGGTCTAATGCATCTGCTATAAATTATTGAGCAGGTTCCTTACACCTTCATGGATGTAATATCATCATCAGCTCTGAGTCTGAGTCTGAATTACATACTATGTTGTCCCTGTGTTTTCAGCGCTTGTGTTTTTATCTGAGTCTTTTTGTTCAAAGGTAGCAGTGCAGTCTGAAAATAGCACATCTCTGTGCTGCAGCCTGCGGAACACAAACTCGACAGCTGCCATCTTCTCACTGCTCTCAGACATAAAATCATGCTCTTAGTCATCCGCTCGCACACTACCTCTAATAGCTAACACTTTAATTCCCCTGGCAACAGGAATGAAAGTATTCCAGGTTTGGATTTAGAAGAGAGTTCAGACTTGAACGCCTGGATTCTCATTAATATAGGGATGCACCGATCTGATACTGATATGCTGAATCTGACTCAAATATCTGGATCGGGTATCGGTGACAATGCGGGTACATCTATTCAAATTAGCATGAGGACTGACGAAGGTGAAAAGAAGTTCTCCAACTATCTCCTTGATTTGGGGAGAGGCAAAATTAAACACAGGGAGAGTGAAGGTCAGCTCCGGATTCCTCCAGGGTACTTGATCTCAAGACTGACTGACCTTCCCAGAATGGATGTGGTGACAAAGACAACCTTCGAAAAGGCACTTTATACACTCCTGTGAACCAAAGGACAATGGAGCCATCAATGACATGTATTTGGCGGTGTTTCCTGGTGAAGAGTAGGATTGGGCATCGAGAACCGGTTCCAACTCCACCGTTTAAAAAAAATTACGATTCCAATGGAATCGTTTTTTTATTGGAAATGTTTGGAAAATTTGGTTTTGAATCCGATCGACGGTTCCAAGTCTAACACTCGCAAGTTTGGGTTTACGTGGCGGCCGCCGTACTTCCAGGCGCTTGTTGTGTTGCAGCCATGGGGCACAGTAAGCAGAGCTCTAAAGTGTGGCTTAATTTTACATTGAAAAAAGCCCTGTAAAACTGTAAATCACTATTGAATCTAAATAAAATGTTCCTCTTATCTGTGAAATAAGCATGTGACCCCTTTCAACTCAGAATCGGGAATCGATAAGAACCGGAATCGAAAGGAAGAATCGGAATTGGAATCCGAATTGTTCAAATCAAAATGCCCAACCCTAGAGAAGAGAGTCTACTTTTCAGCTGACTCAGTTCTGGAGTTCAATCACAAGGATTCACTGCCGTTCAAGTTTCTAAACTCACTGACACCCATTGACCTGATCAAGAAATAAAACTGACAGTAGGAGCTGCAACCATGCTGCTTAGGAACCTGCAGACAGGTCCTGACAGGACTCTAAAGAACAGCACCAGGTGGTGGACGTGTAGATAAGGGTTTGATTGCTGTAGGGACAAACAGAGGCAGTTTTCGAAACCGCATACGATACTATCAGTGCGTACTGTTTTGGCCAAAATGTAGCATGTAGTATGCACTCTGCAAACAAAAGCCCAAACTGCAGTATGCTAAAAATACCCGTATGTCGTACTGATTCGGAGAAAATCTCCAGTACGCCGCGGACCAGTCTATCTCGCCTACTGTGTCCCACAATGCAAAGCGCCGCAACAATCACAACAACCACGGCTTGCCATTGTGGCCAACAACTGGAAACGTTTTACAATGTTTGTCTGCTATTTCATCACTAAATTCACTTCTGAGACTTTTTTATGCGATAAATCAACAATGTAGAGCTCGAATATGGCCGGTTTTATGAAAATGTATGGATAAAAGCAAAGTTTGCTCTGACGGTGTCGGAGTTCAGAAGCTCCACGGTCTGACGTGACAGCCAGCGGAAGACTGTCGGGGTCGCTGGTTTGCCGGTCGGCCTGTCCACCTTCACAGACCCCGCTGTGAGGGTGTTGTATTTGCTTATTTCACATAAATAAAGATGTAAGAAATTAAGTTACAGTTTCTTCAATTTTCAGCATCTTAAACAAACAAAAGATGCAAAGCTCATTAAGTTATATTTTTCATTTCCAATAGTGGTGAGTTCTTTTTCTTTGCCCAGTGCTTTAAGAGCTTGTTCAAAGGCTTAGCATATTGCAGAATAAAACGATGTTTCATACTGCATACTACTGATGAATGCAGTATGCAGTATCTGTGTTAATATTGAATGTTGTCCAGAATAACCGTAAGGTACTGTATGCTAAAAAAATATACTGAAAGCAAATTAAAGGCAAACTCAAGCCCATCAAGCAACAACAGATGCGCATATTGACCTAAATCAGTGCTTGACATGTGAGCGTTTTTTATTTGCGGCTAAAAATAGATGTGTGCGAGCTGTAAAATACATTTAGGAACACGTGTGCGAATAACCTAACATTACGGTGTTGTCAGACTTGCCGTCTTTTGCAGATGCAGCATCCAGTAGCTCCCCTGTTTTTCGCTACATTTTTGTTTTAATTTGTTGTCTTTCTGTCTTTGTTATATATAGCGTGTCTCAGATGAAGTGTTACGAAACTGCAGCTGCTTTCAGCTCGTCATTATATTATATTGAAGCGAGCCTCCAACTGTAGCGAGCATTGTCTGCGTGACTGCTGCGCCCTGTTCACGTAAAGCCACCTACACATGATTAGGGTTGGGCATCGTTTGGATTTGAACGATTCTGATTCCAGTCCTGATTCTTCCTTTAGATTCCAGTTCTCATTGATTCTTGATTCTGATTCTTTGAGGGTGGAGTTGAAACGGGTCACATGCTTATTTCACGAATAAGAGGGAAGTTTGATTTTGATTGAATGGTGGGTTGCAGTTGTACAGCTTTTTCAACGTAAAATAAAGCCAGACTAGAGCGCTGCTTACTGTGCTCCAAGGATGTAACACAACAAGCGCCTGGTCGCTACGGAAACCAAAACTTGCGCATTTTAAATTTGGAACCCGTGATCAGATTTGAAACCAAATCCTCCAAACGATTCCAATAAAGAAACGATTCCACTGGAATCCTAATTTTTAGTAGGAATGGGTTCTCGATGCCCAACCCTACACATGATCTGCAGTAAAACAGCTCTGTGCTATTGTTTTCCTGTGGGGAGAGCGCTGGAGACAACTCGGAGGAAGTGCTACCCCTGGCGCCGTGCACCGCTCGGATTATTTCAATTGAACAGTTTAACAGCGGCATATGCAACATCACTGACTTTATTGATCTATAGAATGTATTTTAAAATAGAAAACATTAGGCCGACACTTCATAACGTTTTAGGCCTATGCATAACACGATTGTATTATTATTATTATTATAAAAATTTGCTACAAGTTAGGGCTGCACGATATGACAAAAATATGCGATATGCTGTAAAGTTGTTATTGATTGATTGTTGATATTACTTGCGTGTTCTCATTTTCTGCCGCTTTCAGTGTTCTGCTAAACTACTACAATTGCTTTTTGAATTTAAAACAAATGAAAGGAAATCACTTTCAACATTCTTTTATTGAGCAAATTAAACACTGAATTGAGTATAAAAGCCACCACTGAAAAAAAGAATGATTTAAAGGTCAGTTTTCTACTCATCTTTTTTGTCTTTCACAAGTGTCCTTCACGATATGTTGCAGCCTTTCGCAATATTTGTATTACGCCAATTGATATTGCGATGACGATAGAAAATTGTTTACCAATGATGCTCAAACTTAGTCAACCTTGACTGGCTAACGGTGGCCAACCTTGTACTGACAACTTGAAACTAATTTTGATCTGAACCAACCCGACCAGATTTAACAAAGCTCTGTAAGAGCTCTCAGCTCTGGGGGGGTCTTTGATGTAGGATCTAATAGCCATTGAAGAGATCATTAGATAGCCTTGTGTTTTAAATCATTTCTATTTATTCTGTTGTTTCTTTTTTTGTAATCTTGTTTTTAAGTTGTAAACTGCACACTTGTAAAAGAGAACTGTCACGAGTGTATTTTTCCGACTGTAAATAATGGTTAAAGGAACGAACATACCTAAGTAGCCCATCTATCTTCTTAATCACCCTCTAATGATCAGATGACACGTGTGTGTGCGTGTGTGCATGCATACCTGAGTATGTGTGGAAAGTAGACTACATGCATGTTGATTACACGGCAAAGTGATACCACCTTCACTCAGGACTCGTGCGTGCATGTGAGTGTGGGGTTGTATTGCTATCTTTGTGAGGACATTTGTGCATTGTGTGGACATTTGGCCGCTCCTCATTACTTTAAAGGACTGTCTGAAGGTTTAGACTTGGTTTTGAAGATACAGGTGAAAGGCTTAAAGTTAAGGAATGCATCCTGTCAATAGGGTCCTCACAAGTACAGCAAGAGAAATATATGTGTGTGTGTGTGTGTGTGTGTGTGTGTGTGTATGCGCGCGCTATTCTAGTACCCCTGCATCCTGTAACAGTGAGACAGTGAGAAAGGAAACGCAGAGAACTAACAGTGTGGTTGACTGATAGCTACACCTATACATTACAGCACATCCTTCCAGTGGAAGCAAACAACTCCTCACTTCTCTGTTTACTCTGTTGGTTAAGAATGAAGAACAAATCTTTTCAACCAACTCAGTTGGCATGTAAGTGGTAAAAGTAGTTGAAATGGCAGTTGAAGAGAAAGAGACGAATATAAATGTAAAACAGTCCCCATCCCTGTTGAGATAATGACATCTTGTTGAGCAAGGTTGGGCTGGGTTTTTAGTGATTTGCCTAATTACAAATGTCAGTAATTAGAATGAGCTTTCTTTCTTCTGTAACAGAAATAAAGTTCTGGTTTCACTTTGGCTATCTTGATTGATACTCATTCATCAGGTGAGAAAAACGACATTTTCAAAGTTGAGGTGTTGATTTAGTGTTAACCCTAACCCAGATACTGTATTTAGGAGTGGTGGGAGTCACAAAACTACAGTTGTCTACTGCAAATGATGTGATCACTGAAGCTGGAAAGCAAATACTTGAGTGGCAAAAGTTCAGGTGAACTACATCTGAATGTAAAGACCAACAAATCACCAAGATATCTAAGCAGGTCATAGGGAGAGAACGTAGTGTACTGTGTAGCCTGACTGTGGTTTTAATTACACACACACACACACACATACAATTACTCAACCAAACATAATGACAAAAACTACACCTACCACATGAGAAATCAAATCCTCATTTTTCACCCAATCAGATTTAAGTGTATTAAGTCACTTGACAGTTTATCAACTCACACATAAGTTCCCAAACAATGTATTCAGGGTTTCACTTCTCGGTCATCCGTCTCTGTTATTTTCACATTTTATGGGGCTCAACGTGAATGAGTATTCTTGAAATGACAGAGACATTCCGACAGAAAGTAGAGATTAATGATTAGGTAACACTTTACTTGAAGGTATCTACATAAGAGTGACATGACACTGTCATGAACACATGACACTGTCATGACACAGTCATGACACATGAACCATAACCCTAACCCTTAATAATGTTTATGACACGTCCATGACAGTGTCATGTCACTCTTATGTAGTAAGTAAAGTGTTACCAATGATTCAAATTAAATTGCATTACTGAATTTATCATATCATTTAAAAATGCATATCCATTATTGTGACTTCTTTTTCTCACTGGCCCTTCCCCTAGTCACACCGAAAACATGAAGTCATATTCAATGACAGCCCTCTGGTGACTATGCTGCTGGCCTATTTTTAACTCTGGCCACAGATGAAGCTGAGCAGCTAGAGACAGTGTGCTGACAATCAGAATAAATTCAGATGAGCTGATGATTTTCAAAACGGGCCTACCAGAAGAGTCATGTGACCCGCTGTTGTCAAAGGCAACACACAGGGCTCAAAAAACTTTTCTCTGTTCATGCTCTGGTGCACGTAACTTTTAAAAGTACATGCACTGAAATGTTTTTTGTCCTTTTTTCTCTCTCAGTCAGGTCTGACTCAAAAATCTACTTTTTAAACTTTAACCTCTCATGGAAAAGATGTTATGAGTTTAAAGGTACACTGTGTAGTGTTTAAAGTATTTTGTTAGCTAAAATCAAAGTCTTCATTCATAAATATGTCCTCATTGGTGTAAAATGACCTCTGCCAATGATCCTCGTAAGCAAAGAATTTCTTATCTGTATTTACATTGGACGGGCAAGTCCACGGAGGCTTCCATGTTGTTCCGCCATTTTGAAAAACTATAATGGCTGAGAGGGACATACAGCACTAGCCTACCTGTCTTAGCTAATCCACAACGCGTTCTCGTTCAGAGCCAGCGTCACGTGACTGAAACCAGCTGAGACGGAGAAGGAGATCAGTGAGAGGAGCTTGTCACTGCCCCGGCAAATTTGAAAGTCTGCACTGCACTTTAGTTCATAACGGAGGATCAGACTAATGCCGAGCCACAGGAGAAGGAATCCTCGTCACCAAAAAAGCAAAAATTGGAAGACATGTTGTCATAGCTTCTTGGTACATAACGGCTACCGTAGTTGCAACACGCATTTGAAAAAGCGAGGAGCTCTATTCGTTTGAATGTAAAATACAATGTCACCGCTAGATGGGAGAAATTCCTACACAGTGTACCTTTAAACATTAGGATATTTCATATGTGTTACTACGTGTTATGAGGTGATTTCCCTTTAAATAAAAACAAACAAAAAAACCTGTACAGTAAAATAACTGCCATGATCAGAACAATTTGACATGATCATAGTCTGGGTCATTCTCAACGCCATTTTAGCAAACCTGTGAAAGAAAGGATTTATTTATTTTATTTAGGAGAGTTTAAAAATGAGAACATTTCCAATGTGTTACAATATCATTTGAGCTGACTTTGCATGTACAGTAATGTGCATTGAAACTATTTAAAACTGGATAGGGTCATAGTCAGGGACTTTTTGAGCAGAAATCCATTGCACTTCCCTACAAACCTATTCTGGAATGAAATTAGGACTTTTTTATTTTATTTGGTACAAAGTGTGAGAAATTATTGCTCAGATTAGGGTCTTTCTTCGTCCTTTTTGGCTGCTCCAATTACCAGTCACGTAACAGCACAAATAGACGTGCATCAAAACACAAGTTCCGGCTGGCTTGACCCGGTTTACGCAAGCGATGGCTCACTCGACCGCAGTGATCTAGGGTGCTGCTGTTGCTCTGTGCTGCTCTGTCTTGTCTGTCCGTGCACTGTTGGTGTAATCTTTCCCGATGCAACATTGTCAATTATAAATTAGTTTTTCTATGCGTCACAAAACGGACAAGTGCATGTGAAAAGGGTCAATTGCAGAGGTCTAACAGTCGATGCTTGAGAGTTGGCAGCCCTGAACAATTAAGATGCCATCAGATGAGAAGAAATTTGCTCTACACTCACTGCAAGGCAGTGCAGCGCAGGTATATGTCATCAAAAAGTGGCTACGTCACATACAGCTGTTATCTTTTGGTTGGGTTTTTGAAAGGTCAGTGGCAACATAGGTCAAAGTTGAAATTAGGGCTGGGTGATATGGCTTTTAAATAATATTTAAAGTGTTTCATTTTTTACCTTCCCAATACCAATTCAGATACCTGGACTGGAGTATTGATCTGATTCCAGTGGGTTAGAATATATGTGTGTGTGTATGTATATATATATATATATATATATATATATATATATATATATATATATATATACACACACACACACACATGCTTGACACCTGCCAACCCGCCAAATGCAGGTAGATTTCGGCAATGGCAAGTAACACACTTACTCTCACTAGCCACTTTGGCGGGTGGCATGCCATTATATTCTAACATTGGGGGCTGGTGTATTGCGCCACTGTGCCGCCGCCCGACACAGGAACACAGCTGTGACCCGGTGTGCAGTGGCAGCCTACGGCCGGAAGTACGGTGCCCGTATGGCACATCAGACCAGCAAGCAGCACATTCCTTAAAATATCCCCCTTTTTTATTTTAAGTCTGCACAAAGAAACCAGGCATACATTTATTTATTTTTTTATCTAGTTAGCCAATGTTAGCCCTGCTAGTAATGGTCAATTAAAGTGATTTTACATCCCCTCTTTAAATAATAGTCTTTAATGATAGTTTTATTTATTAATTCATCTTATATGTAATGGACAACAATAGAATGGCCAGCTTTACCGCAGATCATCTGTAGGCGGTTTTAGGTGCTATTATTGGCTGTGGTTTAGCATCAGAAGCTTTTTTATTTATATAATGCACCCAATGGTCATACACTCCTCTTCTCTCCTCACATGCACTTTTGAAATATATTCTTCCACTCCTGCAAATCCTGAGCCACCTGCAGCGTCAGGTTGTCCTGTCCACTCGACCTCAGACAACCCCAGCAACGCAGCATCAGTTTTCGCTGTCCCCTCCACCTCAGCACATCACAAAGGGCTGCACCAATAGACCAGTGGTGTAGCCAGAAATATAGTTTTTTGGGTGGGCCAGTTCAACAGCTTTTTTTCCCCCAGAAAAAAAGCAACTTAAACTTAGAAGTAGAAAAAGGACAAACTGAATGAGTGAGTGACACTTTTACTTTGCAATATGCTGCATTACAAAGGCAATACCAGTAACACACTGTCTATACAACATGCTCAACCAACAAAGCTCAGTCTTTAAAGGCTGTACACAACAGTATAGAAATAACCTGTATCATAACCTATTCAGGCAAAAATATATTTGCCCTGGCAGAACCAGCAGCATCGGCTCTCCAGTGCACAGCATTTCACAATGTGGCAACAACAGCAGAAAAGGTGTCAACCAACTGCATGTTCTACATGAAGATGATTACTACATGTTAACACATCAGCAGTAAAAGAAAATCATAAAAGAAAACACCCAGCCAAGCATTGTCTGAATTAAAAAAGATATATTTGAAAGTATCCCGCACAGCTCCAGTTCTTAGGTAGTGATCGGCTGCACGGCACTGACAAGGATAAAAGAAGGACCCTGCACTCACAGGTAAGTCATCTTCTTATTTAATGTGGGCAACGCGTTTCAGCTAAAAGCCGTCGTCAGCATTCATGATTTCTTCTTAAATAAGATCATGAATATCAGTGAGTAGCGGAGGTTTGGTTTTCTTTGAATTAGGAAAGAACAACACACTGAACAAACCGCTCTCTCGCAAATGGGCTGTCAGCTCCACTGGGAAAATGTCATTTTACAGAAAAGCGCTTCCTTTTTCACATTGTATTCCAGCCAAGAAAACTGTCCTCACCACTTTGAAGGGACCGTAATCCTTTATATAACATTAAAGAACTTTGTTTTGCCATTACTGTGGCATCACTTTACAATTTAGCTGTCAGCTCAGAGAGTCTGCCTGTCGGAACCATAACAACCAATTATGTTTCGGAGTAGGGCTGCACGATATTTTATATATATATATATACACACACATGTGAATCACGCTCTCCTTGCCCCCTCAACTCATGCCCCTCCACTCCACACCAAAACAGTAACAGAAAGTTGAGAGAGAAAAAAAGAGTGACATGACCGAGTATCGTGTACTTTTGGTGGTATCGGTACGATTGTGACATCCCTAGGACAGACACCTTGTTTTTTTAGGCTAACTCAATTAGCTTTAGCCTGGCTGGTAGCCAGCTTTTAGTCTGGCAACTCTGCGGTGAAAAATGGCCGGGAGACGTCGTGACAACGTTGCATTGATCAGGTGCTTTATTTTGTCTTTGCAGCAAACACAAAGCAATGATTACTGTAGCTTCACTACCTATGAAAAAGCATGCACTTCACTGTGTCTGCCGCACCTGCCGCTTACGGGACTCCTCCACACACACACACACACACACACACACACACACACACACACACACACACACACACACACACACACACACACACACACACACACACCTCCCATAACAAACCCCACCAGACTAAGTCACATACACACGTTGCCCATATGGCCACCTGTCTTAAAGGAATACGCCACCATTTGTTGAAATATGGTTATTCACCGTCTCCTCTATATTTATATAAGTGGGCAAATGCATTTTTGTCTCAGTGCATGCATTGTCTAAAGGTGCGGACACACAGAGCCGATAATGGCGAGGTCGGTGACTTGAGTCTGTTCGGTGTGTTGCGTGTCATTGTCCGTCCAAGGGGCCGTCGTCCTTCATTTTAGGGCCTGAGCGCTGACAGCATGCAGGTTTTTTTTTTAATTAGCCAAGGGTAGTCGTCTGCTGTAGTTTTAATGGTCACCTTGCTATTTTGTAGTTGACGTGCGACTTTACATTCTCCTACGTGCTGATTTACTAGCCCCAGAGCCGTTGAAAGACTAGCCCCGTCTGACATGTTAGCTAACGTTAGCTAAAATTAGCTCGTGGTAGCTTAGACTGCGGTTACATTTTTGTAGTATGCAGTTCGGGACTACAAATACAAACGATCTATCTGCTTGTTCAGGTACACATTCAGCCAGTTGGAACAGAAGAACACACCAGAATAGGCCTGTTTAGTAAGCTGGATGTGATGGCCACATTCCTACACTTATAAAATGCAATTCAATGTGGAAGTAATCCAAGTATTCAGAATACGTTACTCAGATTGAGTAACGTAACGGAATAGGTTACAAATTACATTTTTGGGCATGTATTATGTATTCTGTAACGGAATACATTTTGAAAGTATCCTTCCCAACACTGTCTATCGCTGCTTGCAGCTTTAATTAGGTTTTGTTTTTGTTGTTGTTGGCTCACTTTTACTCACGACATGCTAACCGGCAACTAGGATTCCATTCACTACGCTAAGCTAAGCTAGCGGCGGCGCTGCTGGACTGAGACAATGCATGCACTGAGACAAAAATGCGTTTGCCCACCTATATAAATATAGAGGAGACGGTGAATAACCCTATTTCAACAAATGGTGGCATCTTCCTTTAACAGGGGAATGGTCAGCAGGTAACAGTCATGGTAAATGAGTAAACAGTGCAAGTTTTCCTTTTGTATCAAGCTAAAAGTTGTAGCATTGGGGGTCAGCCCAATGGTCCCACAGCCCAATGGTCCCACATTTCTAAGATTTTTCTTAAAATTAGGCCCTGTTCCCACAGCCCTATGTTAGGGTTAGGGTTAATGTGGGAACATAAAGCTGCTTACACACCAACCAGACGGCCAACCATTGGCAGAAAAGGTAGTTGGACTGATCAGTCATCAGTGATCATAAGATGTGCAGTTTTCTTTGTAAGTGTATGAACACAATCATTGGTGGGGGAATTGGCTGCGATGCAAGGGGCACCAGCTAAAATCCTGACTAGGGCACCAAATTGGTCAGGGCCGGCCCTGACTGGTAACTGCCAAGGGGGTAAGCGTCTGTCAACAACCCGTAGATCCTATGGCGCCATTTTGATGCTAACAAGCACTCACCCGCCGTTAGCATTCCATTGGCTGCCATTCATTTTGACGTCACTTTGACAGGGAATAACTTTACATCTGAAGCGTTTAGAGTTAAGACTTTATTTGTCCGTTGTTTATTTCTAAAGAAACACGTCAATGTATAAAAGGCTCCATTACCTTGTACCTCACGTTATGGCTCCGTAGCAGATGTTTTTGTAAAAATAGGCTAACGATTGTGTCATAACCACGAGACTTACTGTCGCATTGTAGAGGGATTACAGTACAGTACAGGAGAAGGCAGTTCCGACTTACATCAGCTGTTTAAGTTTAATTACTAATGTTAACTAGCATTTTAGTTAGCAATAATTAGCCTGTGTCTATGTTATCTCCTTACATATACAGTGGGGAGAACAAGTATTTGATACACTGCCGATTTTGCAGGTTTTTCCACTTTCAAAGCATGTAGAAGTCTGTAATTTTTATCATAGGTACACTTCAACTGTGAGTGACGGAATCAAAAATCCAGAAAATCGCATTGTATGATTTTTAAGTAATTAATTTGCCTTTTATTGCATGACATAAGTATATGATACATCAGAAAAGCAGAACTTAATATTTTGTACAGAAACCTTGGTTTGCAATTACAGAGATCATATGTTTCCTGTAGTTCTTGGCCAGGTTTGCACACACTGCAGCAGGGATTTTGGCCCAGTCCTCCATACAGACCTTCTCCAGATCCTTCAGGTTTCGGGGCTGTCGCTGGGCAATACGGACTTTCCGCTCCCTCCAAAGATTTTCTATTGGGTTCAGGTCTGGAGACCAGGACCTTGAGATGCTTCTTACGGAGCCACTCCTTAGTTGCCTTGGCTGTGTGTTTCGGGTCGTTGTCATGCTGGAAGACCCAGCCACGACCCATCTTCAATGCGCTTACTGAGGGAAGGAGGTTGTTGGCCAAGATCTCGCGATACATGGCCGCATCCATCCTCCCCTCAATACGGTGCAGTCGTCCTGTCCCCTTTGCAGAAAAGCATCCCCAAAGAATGATGTTTCCACCTCCATGCTTCACGGTTGGGATGGTCTTCTTGGGGTTGTACTCATCCTTACTCATGATCATTGATGCCCCACAAGGTGAGATCTTGCATGGAG
This sequence comes from Sander vitreus, assembly GCF_031162955.1. Taxonomy (NCBI): domain Eukaryota; kingdom Metazoa; phylum Chordata; class Actinopteri; order Perciformes; family Percidae; genus Sander; species Sander vitreus. The sequence continues at coordinate 1,914,871 of NC_135871.1, read as the reverse complement.
CCCCAGACCGAGGGAGATTGACCGTCATCTTGAACTTCTTCCATTTTCTAATAATTGCGCCAACAGTTGTTGCCTTCTCACCAAGCTGCTTGCCTATTGTCCTGTAGCCCATCCCAGCCTTGTGCAGGTCTACAATTTTATCCCTGATGTCCTTACACAGCTCTCTGGTCTTGGCCATTGTGGAGGGGTTGGAGTCTGTTTGATTGAGTGTGTGGACAGGTGTCTTTTATACAGGTAACGAGTTCAAACAGGTGCAGTTAATACAGGTAATGAGTGGAGAACAGGAGGGCTTCTTAAAGAAAAACTAACAGGTCTGTGAGAGCCGGAATTCTTACTGGTTGGTAGGTGATCAAATACTTATGTCATGCAATAAAATGCAAATTAATTATTTAAATATCATACAATGTGATTTAATGGATTTTTGTTTTAGATTCCGTCTCTCACAGTTGAAGAGTACCTATGATAAAAATTACAGACCTCTACATGCTTTGTAAGTAGGAAAACCTGCAAAATCGGCAGTGTATCAAATACTTGTTCTCCCCACTGTACCTACACTCTCTGTCTCTGCAAGATTGGGAATGATTGAGATTTCTCTTGGCACAGCTACCAGAAGACTTACAACTTTCAGACAGGTTGCTCACGTCACATTTACTTCGTCTCTCTCAGTTGGAGGCTGCTCAGTAACGCGCAGCCATCACCGGAAAAATGCTTCTAATATCCTTCACTGGTCTCAGTCCAGAGCAACGGGATCTGTTGGTCCAGTTTATATACTGTCTATGGTAACTGCTAAGGGTGTCATGATTTCGATTTTAATTCAAAATCGACTGAAATTAAGTCACAATCTCGAACTTCGAATTAAAAAATGGAATCGTCGATGCTGCCACGCCTCCATGTCACGTCGAGTCGGTTTGCCAAGCGGAAAAAAAACACGTGTTGAAGTGGTGCAAGTCAACCTCCACAGGTGACCTCCATAGTTTGCAAGCTCTGCTATGTGCGTGTACCATATTCTTCCACTGGCAGCACGACTAACATGGCAGGGCAATCGCCGCAGGCACCACAAAAACATAAGATTTATCTCTTAAACCAACAACTGTAACACAAACTACTCTTCCGTCTTCATTTGGAATTTTCCAAAAAAGTTTCCAATTGACTGAAGATATAAGTTAGTGTTACATTATGTTGTTAATAAATGTTTTAAATTTGACAATGTAGCGTGGTACATTGCGAACAAAGGTCAGATATTATATTGCATAAAAGTCTAGTCTAAAAATGGCATACCAACCTGTGCTTTAAAAAAAAAGTAAAAATCAAGAATCGAACCGTGACCTTAGAATCGAAAATTTTATCGAGGATTTGGAGAATCGTGACACCCCTAGTAACTGCAGTGTAAGAAAATCATGGAGAGTAACTTTAACCCCAAATAATTGAGCTAAAACTTGACTAAATATATGTATATTTGGTAACACTTTACAATAAGGTGCACAAAAAAGTAGGTAGTTAATGATTAGTTACTGTTTTTGCAAAGAGTAACGAATGATTAGTTACTGTTTTTCAGAAGGGTAGTTACTCTTTCAAAAAACAGTAACTACCCTTCTGAAAAACAGTAACTAATCATTCGTTACTCTTTCAAAACCAGTAACTAATCATTAACTACCTATTTTTTGTGTACCTTATTGTAAAGTGTTACCGTATATTTGTATAGGCCTACTTGAGGGAAAAAAAATATATTTATATATTAAAGTAGGGTATAATACATAGTCCATAATTTTTCGCTTCTATATTTATCAGTGTATAAATAGTCTCATATTAGTTAATCGTTGAAGTTTAAATGAATTGTTGCATGTTACTTGCCGTTCTAAATTCTAGCCTGGATTGTCAGCCTACATTCTGTTAGTGGTGTTCATCACTGACATAAGTGACCTAGGTAGTGTGACAGGAGATGCTCACCCAATGACAGACTTACAGCCGCAGCAAACACACGGACGCACGCACGCACGCACGCGGATGTCTGTGATGCTGTCCTGCAGGGTAACGTTAGAACATATTTTTTGCCCTCCTTACCTTCCGTGCTGCTCCGTATTGGCTGGCGCTCCACCTGGCCCGGTTGTCCACCGCTGACTCTACGTTACCGGGCAGCGAGCCGGAGTCCGAATCCTCCCCCTCCTCCAATTCCTCTTCCCCCTCCTCTCTCTCCTCCGCGTCCGCCTCAGTCTCCCTCTCCCTCTCCTCCGTTTTTAGCCGCTTTGCCGCCCTTCCGTACTCCCCTTCCTCGCGCTGGCCGGCTCCTTCTGCCGTCGACATGCTTGCGGCTGCGGTGGACCTGTTAGAGAGCGGGTCTAGAGCTGGTCAGACTGACACGTTCATGTCAACAGTTACCCCGTAGTGGAACCTCGTTAAGCAGTCTCAGTGTATCTGTCTGTCTCCTTATATTTGTGCCCCTGTCCCCGTTTCGCGGATCCACTCTCGGTTCCTATCGGTCTCTTTATCACTCTTGAACACCAGTGATTTTCTGTGTGGAGGTGTGAGTGGTCTGGACACATCCCGCCCCGTGCTTTTCTCTTATTGGTCAGTCGGATCCTGCAACTTGGAGATACGGCGTGTGATTGGCCGGTGTCGATGCGTCAACAGACAGCTCGCCATGCTCTGCAGAGGAGTGCGCAGAGGAGCAAAGAGGGGAATGGTGGGCTAGATAAAAAACAGAAACGAAGACAGCCTCAAAAAATGCAGAGCGTAGGAAAAGAGAGAGAGAGAGAAAGAGAGAGAGAGAGAGAGAGAGTCAGTATGAGCGGATATTTGCTGCATCATTAAACAAGAAATCAATTGGCCGTATAGACACTAACCTTCCTGAAAGCTCTTTGAACATTGCAGACTACAACGTCCCCAACAAAGGTCAAGCCAAGTGTGTAAGGTACGATGGTGCTTTGATTGATCATATACAGCCATCTCTAAAAATTAGGGGAATTTGGCTATTTATCAATGTGAATTTCTAAGCTTACATTATTCGTATGATGTGGGGGAAAGTAAAGCAGAACAATAGCCATTTTGAACCAAAAAAATAGCCATTTTGAATTGTCCTCCCATAAATTGGGGGGATGTATGAACAATTAAAAATGCCAAAATGAAAGAAAATCAAACAAAACAAAGTGAAATACAATACACATTGTTATTATATGTTAAATGTATGCATTTACATACATGTATTGAATGTGTCAAAATGAAAACATATTCTAAAAGAACAATAATTATGTTTTTTGTCTTTAATAACTAAATAAATAGTTTTTTATTGTGACATGAATTTTTCATGCCACAGAGGTGCATTCAAGGCAGGCCGTAGCTAGGGTTAGGATTGGGCTCAGCCCACCCAAACATGCGTCTTATCCATCCAATCAAAAGTTAAGAAAATATGTTTATCCAACGGAAGAAATAGCACAGAAAATACCAGTAGTGTATCTTCTGAATGGGTGGGCAGCCTACAGCCGCCTTCAAAGTATTCATATTTCAAAGATCCAGAGTGTTTATTCCCCTTGCACTCTCTGGATCACTCAGTACGCCATTCAAAATCGGCTACTCAGTGGTGAGTTTCACCTCAGATACCTAAGGAAATTATGTGTATCCAGTCAAATACTAAGGAATTTCTACTCTTGCATCATCAAAAAGGTCCCGACGGGAACATCACTGCCTAGTACGGAAACAGCATTGAACAGGACCGCAAGGTCCTGCAAAGAATGGTTCCTTCGCCTGAACATACAATAGGCGTAGCCCTACCCTGCCTAAAGGATATTTACATCAGGTGCTGCAATACTAAGGCTAACGGTACTGATCCATTTGACCGTGCGACGCTTCTGTCGCGCCGCGCTCCACTCTAAGGCGCACGTCCAAAAACTGGCTGATGCCCATCTTTTAGTTGCCACTGCAATAAAATGTTCATTTTATAACAGTGTTGTGCAGAGCCAATGCTGCTGGTTCTGCCGGTGCTAATACATTTGAGCCTGAATAGGTTAAAATCGACAGGTTTTCGTCTATATTGTTTTTTGTCTTTTTAGACTGAGCTTTGTTGGTTGACCATGTTGTAGACAGTACTGCTATTGACGTTGTAATGCAGTATGTTGGAAAGGTAAAATTGTTGCTGTTTTTTCTTTTTGCTACTTCTACGTCTTTTTTAAAATGGACCACTTACTTTTGTACTGGCCCCCCCAAAATACTATTTCTGCCTACGCCACTGCTACTCAGGCTTATGCATTGTCAATGCCACTATAAACATGTGGTTGTTGTTACACATTCTGTCCACTAGAGGGACTTCTAACATCAGCCTGGCCTTGAAGGGGACCTACGTCACGGCGCATTGCATTTCTGACACACCGCTCTCTGTTTACTATCATTTTCCACCACAAGCACACAGCGACAAACACAAATCAACAGAGAACACTGTAATGAAACATGATCTAACAAGTGTATTGAAGCAGCTCTGTTGTAAAGGCTAATGGTGCTCGGTTAGCACAATGACATCATGTTAAAGCACAGCCGAAACCATTTGTCATAAACTAACAAGTGTAGTGTTAGCCACGATGCTAACGGCATTGATAACTAAGCCAAACGGTGATGTCACTACTATTTTAGTGCTTTATAAGCAACCTGTTTCTTGCAGATTGTCACGTTACTTAGAATACAGCTGTTAGAAGGTAATATATGAAGTCAAAGCTACTCCGACAGCTGTAGGGCAGCTAACATTAACTTTAGCTGTCTCCATGAAGGTCCTATAACTCGCAACGCAGTTAGGAAACCAGAACGAGTTAACTAATGTTAACATAAGCATTTTGGCTCATGGGGATGTCGATTTTAAAGTCATGTTAAAACTATTTCCCATCTTTCTTCCGATTTCCAGCCGCAGCCTGTCACTCCCCCCTGTACTAACGTTACTCGGTACGTAACGTTAGCTCACAATGCCTTGTGTTTCTCACTCCCTCTAACGTCATCAGACTTGACATGACAAAAGCATTTCGTTTTCACATGCGGGTAGGCCAAGGTGAGAAGAGGGAGATTAGCTAACGTTAGCCAACATATTTATAAAAAAAATCACATTCGAATAGTAATTTTTAAATTCGTTCCAACAGCCCTGCACCGCACAGACTACAGCCGAGGGCCAAGTACCACGTACTTTCTGCGCCTGCGTGAGAGGGAATAACTCTCCATACCAGCCGGCGGTGGTAATCTATTCCTCATTCAAAAGGAAAACCTTGTTGTTTCATGCTAGTACTACTTGTACTACTGTACAATAGCGTATTTTCATTAGACACTCCCTGACTCAGTAAATAAGAAGAAGAAGTCATTTATTTATCGCTATGGGTAAATTTTTTTTTTTTTTAACTCCATTGTTTTCTTCTACACACACACACACACACACACACACACACACACAGGATATATAGACAAGATGTCAGAGTGATAGGGTTGCCACATAGCACAGCTCAAGAGCTTCCTGTAGTGCCCAAGAGGTGAACTATGAAGTTTCTTTCAAACTTAATGTGTCCAGTTTGTAACTCAGGCTTTGCTGAGTGCCTTAAATGATGACACTTTTTAACTTCTCCTCTGCAACTTATTGCACATTTGTAGTTTTTATGATACATAGATATCTCTTATGTTACTTGGCCTATGTGTTTTTCAGGCTCGATGGTGTTTTAAGCCCCCAACGTCTCCTTCCAGGCAGCGCTGTGACCGTTGATTTCAAGGCACCTAACCCTAACCTTAACCCTAACCATAACCATAACCATAACTATAACCATAACCATTGCCTAATCGACTTCAAGGCAGCGCTGGTACCGTTGACTTCAAGGCACATAACCCTAACCCTAACCATAACCATTGCCTAATCCTAATGCCTTCCAGGCAGCGCTGCCTGGAAGGAGACGTTGGGGGCTTAAAACACAGATAAACGTTTTTCAGGGGTCAGTTCCTCTAGACAATAACAAAAAGCAGATGTTCTCACTTCCCTTCAGTGGTTTCTACTTTTGTCAATGTGTTTTTATATTAGATATCTGTCTCTGAGATGTATGCCTCCATTGGTGGCAGTGGGGATGGCGGGTCTTATGTCACGGTATGAATGTAGAAGTGATTCAACTAGTTTAAGGGACAAAAATGAACGTGATAACAGTTTAGTTTTACAGCACTGATCAAATCATGACATTATGTCAACAGTTGTGGTCAGTAGCTTCCTTCCTGTAGCTACATCAAGTCAGCAGCAGTTTCATGTTACTGTTCATCAGGCTGTAACTTTACATTTTAAAGTGCTCATATTATGCTCATTTTCAGGTTCATAATTGTATTTAGAGGTTGTATCAGAATAGGTTTACATGGTTTAATTTTCAAAAAAACACCATATTTTTGTCATACTGCACATTGCTGCAGCTCCTCTTTTCACCCTGTGCTCTCTGTTTTAGCTACAGAGTGAGACATTGCACTTCTGTTCAATCTTTGTTGGGAGTCACACATGCTCAGTAGCTAGATAAGGACTAGCCAGTCAGAAGCAGAGTATGAGGGCGTGCCCTGACAGTAGCTAGGTAAGGACTACTAGCCAGTCAGAAGCAGAGTATGAGGGCGTGTCCTGACAGTACCTAGGTAAGGACTACTAGCCAGTCAGAAGCAGAGTATGAGGGCGTGCCCTGACAGTACCTAGGTAAGGACTACTAGCCAGTCAGAAGCAGAGTATGAGGGTGTGCCCTGACAGTACCTAGGTAAGGACTACTAGCCAGTCAGAAGCAGAGTATGAGGGCGTGCCCTGACTAGGGTTGGTACGGTTCACAAAATCCACAATTCGGTTCGTATCACAGTTTTAGGGTCACGGTTTTCGGTTCTGTATATGTTAAAAACAAAATATGTGTCAAACCATTCTGAATTAAGTAATTCAGTATTGTTGTATTGCAGAGAAGTCACAGTCTACAAATCCTATCCTACAGAAAACATCTTTGTTTGGTACAGATCCTCGCAAAAATCACACTATAATTATTTACATTTTTTTAATTTTAAAATTTTTCAATGAAAATGAGAATAAGGATACAAAAATCATCATTCCCTCCAATATCGTGAATCATATCGCAATCGCATTATCAGTCAAAATAATCGCAATTAAATATTTTCCTCATATCGAGCAGCAGTATTGCAACAGAAATTTGTGAGGGGCCGGGTTCGGCCCGCGGGCCTTGAGTTTGACACATGCTCTATTCACCCTTTGCAAACACGTAACCACGACCACGTGACGACGCCATGACGGACGGCGGAAGCACAGGCTAAACAGTAGTAGACAAGCGGAAAGTTTCATAGTTTCAATCAGTTTGAAATACGAGGTTGAGGTAGGGCATCTGGTAGGTGCTCACAAAGAGCAGTATTTGGAGAAGTTGGAGATAGCAGGATTGGATACCGACCCCTAATTCTTTCTCCCTCTGTTTTCACGGACCTCATTAAATCACGAGTCTGCCACCGATCTGTACCACTATGTGGTAAACGGGGTATCCCCGTGACAACAACGGGACGGACCGCCACACGGGGATGCGGTCCCCGGGCGCAGGGACACGATCTGCGGTCTCTGTGGCCCGCAACAACGGGGACATGAAACGCCACAACAACGGGACGGTTGAGGTTAGGAAAAAAAGAACTGGGAAAGGAACCGTAAAAAAGAACTGGGAAAGGAACCATCACACACCGGACACGCCAACAACAACGGGACGGTTGTGGTTAGGAAGAAAATAACGCGGAAAGGAACTGCAACACGCAGGACGCGAACCCCGGTCTCCTGGGTGAAAGTCCTGTGTTGTTTGTTTGTAAAAAAGAACTGGGAAAGGAACCGTCACACACCGGACACGCCAACAACAACGGGACCGTTGTGGTTAGGAAGAAAATAACGCGGAAAGGAACTGCAACACGCAGGACGCGAACCCCGGTCTCCTGGGGTCTATCTGCGTCTTGTCTGAATTTTCCCCTTCTGTGGGCTCGTTCGGTTTGAATCGAGTTGGCGTCCATTTTTAGCTTTGTGGTGATCAGATCACGCACCTTGGTCTGAGTTTCGGCCCACAATTCCCTTGCATGATCTGATGTTATTCCATCAATTAGAATGTTGTTCCGTCGGCTTTGGTTCTCCAAATTGTCTAATTGTTCCAGGAGGATGTCAGACTGGCCTGTAGTAGAGTGGAGTTGTTTTATCCGTTTGTCATTTAAAGCATGTTTGTCCACTGCCAGAGTTCCTTTTACATGTCTTTTTGAGAGTACTTGAGACTGTTGCTAAAGTCCTGGAATTCTTTCATAATTCCATCAATCCTAGTGGAATCTAGGATCATTTGTATGAAGCACCTGAACGATGTCTCCTGTCTGTTTAATATCTCCTCATACAGAGTTTTTTGTTGTTCCAGCATTTCTCTGAGTGTGTCCATAGTTACAAACTCGGGTTAGGCCTCAGTTATATGCCTCAGATTTTTCTGTGTCGCCATGGTTGCCTCTGTAGGCTGGGCCTGGTGGTTGCTGCTGCTAGAAGCTGCTGGGCCTGGTGGTGGCTGCTGCTAGAAGCTGCTGGGCCTGGTGGTGGCTGCTGCTAGAAGCTGCTGGGCCTGGTGGTGGCTGCTGCTAGAAGCTGCTGGGCCTGGTGGTGGCTGCTGCTAGAAGCTGCTGGGCCTGGTGGTGGCTGCTGCTAGGATCTGCTGGTTGCTGCTGCTGCTAGGATCTGCTGGGTCTGGTTGTTGCTGCTGCTAGGATCTGCTGGGTCTGGTTGTTGCTGCTGCTAGGATCTGCTGGGCCTGGTTGTTGCTGCTGCTAGGATCTGCTGGGCCTGGTGGTGGCTGCTGATAGGATCTGCTGGGCCTGGTTGTTGCTGCTGATAGGATCTGCTGGGCCTGGTTGTTGCTGCTGATAGGATCTGCTGGGCCTGGTGGTGGCTGCTGCTAGGATCTGCTGGGCCTGGTGGTGGCTGCTGATAGGATCTGCTGGGCCTGGTGGTGGCTGCTGCTAGGAGCAGCTGGGCTTCAGTCTGTGGATCGAACGGTGCAGCAGAGTTTGCTGATCCGGACAGAAGGGGACTGGCCAGCTGGATGGACGGATGAACGGCTTTCTTTGACGTTACCGAAACAAACGCAGGTGTGTTAAGCACATGAAATAGCCATAATTCCTACTAATAAGTTACTAAACCCATTACTAACCTGTTCAAGAGTAAAGGCGACATCTGTGTCTGACCTCAGTCCCTTTTCTTTTTTTTAAGCACTCTCCAAATTGGAAAAGGCACACCAATCGTTATTCTTGTTTGTCTTCGCCGTCGATCACTTTCTTTTGGGGATTTTTGTTCTGCTGAATGTGTAGGTCTTTTCTTAAGCCCAGTTCAGACCAAAGATTCGCGACGAGACGATACCGTTTTAGAAAAGTTGCAGTGGTCTGAACCGGCTCGTCTCAGCTGGACTCAGCTGATGGTTTCGCTGCGACTCAGCTGGTCGAGTCTCCAGAGGCTGGTTTTAGAGCATAAGAGACGTCGCCTGTTTCAACAGCCAATAGAGAAGTCAGCTGGTAAAGTCATCTATAAAATGATCCACAATCCATTTTATTTTGATGTTACAAACCGCTGGTCGAGTTTTAGACGGAGCCTCATCGAGCAGCGTAACAACAAGGCAGTGAATCAGAGAAATAAAACGTGTTTTCGCCGATTCATAACTAGAAATGCAACTGTAGCGAGCATCTCACTATCACTAACGTTATCCACATTAATATTTAGACGTAACAAGTGATATATTCAGCTACAAAAAAGCCTAAACCGAAGTACAAAGAGGCGTTGTTATGGAGATGATACACCGTCTCGTCTCAGAATGCTTCCGAAGTTTCAACTCGTCTCGTCGCAAATCTTTGGTCTGAACTGGGCTTTAGCAGTACAATCACTGACTGAAACATTCCGTGGGTGCTTCTCAGCGCTTTTCAACCATGCCTTCACCTGTTGCGGCAGTCCTCTTCATCTCCAAAGCTGAGCGCTGCTATTGTTCTTCCTCAGCGGCGACGTAAAACGCATCACTCGAGCTGCTGCGCGCAAAATGTTGCCGGACTACACCATTTTGGAAACATAGCCGTATTGAGAAATACAGAGAGAGTTTTTAGAATTGAATGTAACGGACGTGCGTTAATATAAAATAGTCATGCACTATAGCTTTTAGGCAGGCTGAGTGGTACTAATCATGTCGAGTGAACTGATATGATTCATGAAAATTGGAGGGGTGCCCCTTTAAAAAACATCCAAACAAAACTTGATAGAACTCTTGCAAAATCTTGCAGGCTTACCATTTATTTGGTTACATTTTACTTGAAAGTATCTACATAAGAGTGACATGACACTGTCATGAACGTGTCATAAACATTATAAACAAGTCTTAAACGTTTATGACGTAATGCTTTTTTTAGTGTCATTCGGTTTTTGTCATGACAAGTTATGGTTAGGGCTAGAGTTAGAGTTAGGGTTCATGTGTCATGACTGTGTCATGAGAGTGTCATGTCACTCTTATGTAGATACCTTCAAGTGTTACCCTTTATTTGAAGGGGTGTGCATAAGAATGATATGACACTGTCATAACTATGACATGACAGAAATTTAGAGCTAACTAAATAATACTTACATTATGTTTGGCGTGTCAATATCAAGTTGTCATAACAAAGACATTGACAGGCTATATTGTTGCATAATATCTAGTTTTCATAACACAGAGATTGTCGTGATAACAAACATTTCAAACAACACTAACTTAGCATTAAAAGTGTCATAATTTACAGGATGACACTTAATGACAACAGTCATGAACATTCAAAAGACTCAATGTTCATGACAGGTGTCATGTTATAGTTATGATGGTGTAATGTCAGTCTTATGCACACCCCTTCAAATAAAGTGTTACCAAAATGGGCCAGTGCAATATTTCAACATGCTTAACATGCTCAAGTTAGTCAGTGGTTCAAATAACACTTTATTTTTTACTTTATTTGTCTGTCACAAGGACTTAGCCTTTGAACAAGCCAGTTGTGTTATGCATGCATCTATTTCTACATGCATGTGTGTATCTATGTCTGTGTGTGGCTGTGCTTGTGTGACCTGGGAGTGAACTCATAAACGAAATAATGCAATATGGCAGAGCCTTTTCCTGTTCCTCCTTGTCTAAGCCTGCAGACACACTTCATGTTCCTCCGTGTTTTCACACTAACGCTGTGATTGAGATCAGCTTTCAGGCAGCGCGGCCTGTTTGACAAGACTGCAGTTGAAAGATGAGACTGTTCAAATGATCCTTTCACTTAATACTTTCAAAACAGGTGTGATTCACACACACGTTACAATGGGTAGGGAGTGGAAAGGGTAATTATTCGTTATTATTGTCGTGATCATTATATCAGCTTACATTATACAAAGCTGAGAAGGTTTATTTAATGTTGTAATGAGTACTTGGCAGCACATCCAGCAGGTTCTAAGGGTGCTGGCCTTTGGGTTTCTCTATACAATGTGGGCATTGATCCAATATAGTGAAGGCACTGAAAATGAAAGCCTTCCTACTTTAAAGGTATGTTGCATAAAATATGAATTCTACACTTCCCAGGTCTGCAAACTCCAGTGAGATGAAAAAAGTGACCCCTGTAGGGGTGTCTGGGGATAGAAGAAAATGTTTCTGGTTTAAACTACTACTTACTCTAGAGCTGCAAAGATTAATCGATTAATCGATCAGTTGTCAACTATTAAAGTAATCAACTATTTTGATAAGTTAATAATCGGTAAAAAAATAAATCTGATTCCAGCTTCTTAGATGTGAATAATGTCTGGTTTATATACTCCTTTATGACAGTAAACTGAATATTTTTGAGTTGTGGACAAAACAAGACAGCTGCATTTGGAAAACACTGATGGTCATTTTTCTGAAAATAACGATAAATAAAGATTAATCATCAATGAAAATAATCGTTAGTTGCATTCCTAGTGTACTCTGAGATTAAAATAGAATTAAAAAGATAAGTGTATCATGTTTTCTAGTCTGTCTAGTAGTAGTAGTCTCTGTTTGGAAGAAATTGCAGCATTTGTTTACACTACTGTATGCAGTAATACACTGGGGGCTCAATTTTCAATATATCAAAAATCTGAATACTATTTTTGTGGAAGACAAGAGATAAGGTTTCTGAAGTTTGCATGGGACCATGGATTTCTTAGGAAGAATAATAATAATAATATGACAAAAACAATAGGGTCCACGCAGCTCGCTGCTCGGCCCCTAATACTAATAATAATAACGTTATTTATATAGCACCTTTAAAAACAGAGTGTACAGCTCAACAGTGGGGCCAAATAGTTGCAAGACAAAACTTGGTGAATAGAAACAAGAGGCAACACATGCAAAACATAGTAATAAGGAGACAAAACAAGCATATAGATATATAATAAATAACAATAGCAATAAAGGAAAAACAGATCAAAAGAAACAGTAAAATGAGACAGTGAAAAGAGAAAATGATCTAGGGAGCCAGTGTGAGAAGAATTTCAGCTCTTCTGAAGAATAGACGTTCTTCGAGACACTAGCAGTCTGCAGGATTTTCACTAAGAAACAAAGGTTCAGGTTTTTGATGCAGATGGTTATACCAAACAGCTGCAATGCCTTGATTTGCTAACATCCCATAGAAAAATGGGGGGAAATATGCTTTGCTTCACATTGTGGTCTCTTAGCTGTCACTGTGCTAAACAAAGCTAACATTAGCTCACGTCAACTTTGAATAGATTTGGACACAGTAACACTTTATTTCAGTAATTCATATACATGCTATTGTCATTTCTTAGCCTTTCACTCAGGCTACATTTACATTGCTACGTTTTGGTTTAAAAACGAATATCTTCTGCCAGAGGCTGAGTGGCAATCGGGAGAGTCGGGACTTTTCCCGGTGGGCCGGTAGTGTTTCGAGGCCGCGAGGGCCGGTCTGATAATAGTTATACTGTGGTGGAAGTTTTTCGATGCAGCAGGTGTAGATGTTTTAAAATAGGAAGGAAATGGAATTGTGAAACAAAAATAAAAGAACAGTTGATTTTTGATGTCAAAGAGATAGTCGTAGACTGAACCAAGTTAGGTTTTTGTATTTTATTAAATATATCTGCAAATATAGGAAGCACACGGTTTCACAAGAGGCACAGCAGCTCAGTGTGAAAAGTGTCTTCCATGAGTGAACAGAAACACTGAGCTTAAATACATCTTCAGAGTGACAGCACACACGCACTTGGCTTAACATGACTCTGCATTTCTAACAGGCAATCTGATACACAGAGAAACAATGTCAAACACAGGAGACACCTTGGAGCCATTTCGCCTCTCCCCCCCTGTACAACTTTCACCCCCTGGTTACATCTCCACTGGCATGGGAGAACTGAATCTGCACATAGAGATGGTGTACTGTGACCTTATCTAAACAAGGCCTGTACGCATTCGTCTCCAGACTTTGTGTACGCAATCTTCATGTGGGAATGAGATCAATTCCCTTCCAGCATTGTGAGAGAAACAGAGAAAGAAATGAAACAAGAATATTAAGAATCATGCTTAAATGTAAATGTGCCATTACAATACATTGCAAGTTCTTAGCAACACTCTCTCATTCCCCCCTCTCATTCCCCCTGCTCTGGTGTTTCCCCCTCTCATTCCCCCTGCTCTGGTGTTTCCCCCTCTCATTCCCCCTGCTCTGGTGTTTCCCCCTCTCATTCCCCCTGCTCTGGTGTTTCCCCCTCTCATTCCCCCTGCTCTGGTGTTTCTGAGCCTCTAAACCGAAGACATTTGGAAACACTTCTGACCCGTTTTGGTTTGGAGTCTGCGGGGTTGTGTTGCAGTCTTAACGGCCGCGAACGGAGACCTTTGGCAACGCTGACACTGACGGCAACGCTTCTCCTCCTGATCTGATGGGTCTTATCGGTCACGACGTCTCGTTCTCTGAGACTAAGCTACTAATGTTGCCATGGCAACTACCAGCAGCGGAAGGAGTCTCCACGCTGCCTCCTGTTTATGCCCAGTATACCAGAATGTTGATGAGATATGAGGTTTGGGTGTGTTAGTTCAGAGAGATTAGTTCTTCTACTGCACGGAGTTCACTTGTGGCTCAAAACTCTGCTTAAAAACCAAAATGTAGCGGTGTAAATGTAGCCTAAGAAATGACTAATTCCAGACACCCATCCACCAGGCCATAGTGTTGAGGTTCTTCATACTGTGCTTTGGGCCCCATGTTGATGCTGTGTGTAAAAAAGCACATCAGCATATGCCCTTTTATCATAAGCGTTTTAAGCACTCCTGTTTTGTGCTAATGTTCCCATCATCTTGTAGATGATCTCATTACTAGCTTCTCAAACTAGTGCAGGATGTTTATAATGAAGCCTTGCTTCTATCAATCTTTGAAAACATGTACTACATTAAAGGTCCCATGGCGTTAAAAATGTCACTTTATGAGGTTTTTTTAACATTAATATGAGTTCCCCCAGCCTGCCTATGGTCCCCCAGTGGCTAGAAATGGTGATAGGTGTAAACCGAGCCCTGGGTATCCTGCTCTGTCTCTGAGAAAATGAAAGCTCAGATGGGCCAATCAGGAATCTCCTCCTTATGATGTCATAAGGGGAAAGGTTACCTCCCCTTTCTCTGCTTTGCCCGCCCAGAGAATTTGGCCCACCCATGAGAAAGAGAGAGACATCATGACATCAAACGAGCAAAGTGGCAGTTGGTCAAGGCCACACCCCCACCCTCCACCTTGCCCCCCCTCTCTCCACCTCAATAGCATTTAAAGCTACAGACACAGAAATGGCACATCCTAAGGAAAGCTCATTGTGGGACTGGCTCTAGTGGCTGTAATTCTGCACCAAGGCTGAATTTCGGGAAAGAGACTTCAGATACAGTATTAGGGGACCACTAAGGTCTATATAAAAGAGACTTCAGATACAGTATTAGGGGACCACTAAGGTCTATATAAAAGAGACTTCAGATACAGTATTAGGAGACCACTAAGGCCTATATAAAAGAGACTTCAGATACAGTATTAGGGGACCACTAAGGCCTATATAAAAGAGACTTCAGATACAGTATTAGGGACCACTAAGGCCTATATAAAAGAGACTTCAGATACAGTATTAGGGGGACCACTAAGGCCTATATAAAAGAGACTTCAGATACAGTATTAGGGGACCACTAAGGCCTATATAAAAGAGACTTCAGATACAGTATTAGGGGGACCACTAAGGCCTATATAAAAGAGACTTCAGATACAGTATTAGAGGGACCACTAAGGTCTATATAAAAGAGACTTCAGATACAGTATTAGGGGACCACTAAGGTCTATATAAAAGAGACTTCAGATACAGTATTAGGGGACCACTAAGGTATATATAAAAGAGACTTCAGATACAGTATTAGCGGACCACTAAGGCCTATATAAAAGAGACTTCAGATACAGTATTAGGGGACCACTAAGACTAAGACCACTAAGGTCCATAAATATTGGGACATCGACACAATTCTAATCTTTTTGGCTCTATACACCACCACAATGGAGTTGAAATGAAACGAACAAGATGTGCTTTAACTGCAGACTTTCAGCTTTAATTTGAGGGTATTTACATACAAATCAGGTGAACGGTGTAGGAATTACAACAGTTTGTATATGTGCCTCACACTTTTTAAGGGACCAAAAGTAATGGGACAGATTAACAATCATAAATCAAACTTTCACTTTTTAATACTTGGTTGCAAATCCTTTGCATTCAATTACAGCCTGAAGTCTGGAAGGCATAGACATCACCAGACGCTGGGTTTCATCCCTGGTGATGCTCTGCCAGGCCTCTACTGCAACTGTCTTCAGTTCCTGCTTGTTCTTGGGGCATTTTCCCTTCAGTTTTGTCTTCAGCAAGTGAAATGCATGCTCAATCGGATTCAGGTCAGGTGATTGACTTGGCCATTGCATAACATTCCACTTCTTTCCCTTAAAAGACTCTTTGGTTGCTTTCGCAGTATGCTTCGGGTCATTGTCCATCTGCACTGTGAAGCGCCGTCCAATGAGTTCTGAAGCATTTGGCTGAATATGAGCAGATAATATTGCCCGAAACACTTCAGAATTCATCCTGCTGCTTTTGTCAGCAGTCACATCATCAATAAATACAAGAGAACCAGTTCCATTGGCAGCCATACATGCCCACGCCATGACACTACCACCACCATACTTCACTGATGAGGTGGTATGCTTTGGATCATGAGCAGTTCCTTTCCTTCTCCATACTCTTCTCTTCCCATCACTCTGGTACAAGTTGATCTTTGTCTCATCTGTCCATAGGATGTTGTTCCAGAAATGTGAAGGCTTTTTTAGATGTTGTTTGGCAAACTCTAATCTGGCCTTCCTGTTTTTGAGGCTCACCAATGGTTTACATCTTGTAGTGAACCCTCTGTATTCACTCTGGTGAAGTCTTCTCTTGATTGTTGACTTTGACACACATACACCTACCTCCTGGAGAGTGTTCTTGATCTGGCCAACTGTTGTGAAGGGTGTTTTCTTCACCAGGGAAAGTATTCTTCGGTCATCCACCACAGTTGTTTTCCGTGGTCTTCTGGGTCTTTTGGTGTTGCTGAGCTCACCGGTGCGTTCTTTCTTTTTAAGAATGTTCCCAACAGTTGATTTGGCCACACCTAATGTTTTTGCTATCTCTCTGATGGGTTTGTTTAGATTTTTCAGCCTAATGATGGCTTGCTTCACTGATAGTGACAGCTCTTTGGATCTCATATTGAGAGTTGACAGCAACAGATTCCAAATGTAAATAGCACACTTGAAATGAACTCTGGACCTTTTATCTGCTCCTTGTAAATGGGATAATGAGGGAATAACACACACCTGGCCATGGAACAGCTGAGCAGCCAGTTGTCCCATTACTTTTGGTCCCTTAAAAAGTGTGAGGCACATATACAAACTGTTGTAATTCCTACACCGTTCACCTGATTTGGATGTAAATACCCTCAAATTAAAGCTGAAAGTCTGCAGTTAAAGCACATCTTGTTCGTTTCATTTCAACTCCATTGTGGTGGTGTATAGAGCCAAAAAGATTAGAATTGTGTCGATGTCCCAATATTTATGGACCTGACTGTATGTGACCTGTCAGTGCACATGATTGCCAGTTTAGTTGCAAAAAGCTAGTTTGAACAGGGAATAAAGCAGAACTGGTCTGGACCAACTGAACTAAACTACAGGGGTCTGTTTCAGAAAGCAGGTTTAGTGAAAACTCTGAGTTTGTTAACCCTGAGATGAGAGAAACTCTGGGTTTTCTGTTCCAGAAAGGAAGGTTAATCAAACCTGAGAGAGAGGGGGGTAACTCCAGGCCGTTTCAGAAAGAGAGGTAACTTCACCTCAGAGTCAGTTACTATGGTAACTGAGTCTGTGAACCTAACCTGGTTGGGGCAGGTTTTCTCCATCTGACACAGCACTCTTTCATTTCCTCATTCATTCATTCAGTCTGTATCAGGCGCATTTTAGACCATTTGTTATCTGCATGAATAAAACAACGTGTTGGTTTATTAACTGTGTTAGGCAGACTATAAAAGGTTTTTTTTCTCTAACCTGGCATGTCCTTGTGTCGACGAGCCCGTTGATGAAGAAGCTGGATTACTTCATTAGTTAAACATACGTCTGAGATGATATTGAGGACCGACTATAGATGCATTTTCATTTCCAGATAACTACCTATTTGAGCGGTATGGTTTTTCTTCCCAGTCTATCAGTTATGTATCCTCCATAACCTCATCCGTCCTCATATCACTAACGTCACCCATCGTGGACATGCTCTACATCCCAGCACATTCTTTGTGTCTCATTATGTTTTTTGTTAAGGCCACTGTATAGCAAAGCGCCGTCAGAGAAACGTTTTTTAAACGTTTTTGTAGTGTTCCCTGGACACAAACCAGTAAGAGCCATTAAAAAGGAGTTCCACAGGATTGCAGGTGAATGATGTAAACCCTTTGAAATAAAAGATTATGAATTATAATTCTGTTAATGATGGAGCTGCAGCCTCAGAATGGGATTAGTAGGACTGGGGCGGCCTCTAGCTCACCCAGTAAGAGCGTTCGTCCCATGTCGGCTGAGTCCTGCAGCGGCGCAGGGTTTGACTCCGACCTGTTGCCCTTTGCTGTGTGTCATCCCCCGTCTCTCTCCCCTTTCATATCTATCCACTTTCAAATAAAGGGAAAAGCCCCAAAAAATAATCTTAAAAAAGGAGGGGACTTATTCACCCACAGGATTGCACCTAAATGAACTAGATTATAGGTTGATTGCCATTTCACCAGAAATATTATCCTTATGATTAAATATGATATTAATTCACTCTATTAGATCTTATGTATTTACTCTAGCAGCAATTTTCTCCCACGCAAATTCCCTCTCTTTTGCAGCAGCTGCTGTTTTTTTTTTTTTTTTTAACTAAATGCATGTTCAAACTCGCTGTATGTGCGCATGAGTATTTCCGCCAACCAGTTTGTTTGTGGTTGTTGCCATGGTGAATCGTAGTATCATGACTCCATTCCTACTGCCTTTTTATAGTGGGTGAGTGAGTGAACCTACTCTGAGTTGATTGAACCAACTCAAATCAGCTGTTCTGGAACCGAAAACTCAGTTTCTCCATCTCAGGGTAAATCTACTCAGAGTTCAGGGTTAGACTCAGAGTTTGTTAATCCTCCTTCCTGAAACGGACCCCAGGTGGTAACCAGGGCCAAACATGGTTTCTGTCATTGTTATTACGCTGATATTTGTGTGTTCATCATTTAATTACACTCACTTAAACCGCAGGTGGCTTTGCTCCCCAGTCCCATCGTCTCTGTGGACGTTCTCTCCTCTCTTGCTGCTCAGTCACACGCTCATTTTGAAATGGTCTGTTTCACTCATTCCCAGGTGGCTCACATCGGTGCTAATTGGCACCGGGGGGGGGGGGACTGCGTTAAAACTCCAAAGACCACGGCTACTAAAGGTTAGCCTAGCCGGTGACAAACCTCCTTTTCCCTACGTGTTGCGTTCAACGTGAGTGTGAGACTAACCAGCGTGGGAGATGGGTTTGCTTGGTGTCACTGACTCACCTCAGACTCTGATAGTTCGTGTTCACAAACTTCTTACTCTAAGGTAACAAAACTGGTCACAATAATGGTTTGATTTTGGCATTCAAATTCATTATTCAGCCAGTAGTAATTAAAACCTTTGTGCGGTCTTCCCGTCAACCTTTTCGACGTTTTTGACGTCATTTCATTTGTTTTTGCTTTTTCCAACGCTTTAAATTGTAAAATTTTTCTTCTTTACGTTTTCAGCGCTAATTTCTACGTCCTATATTTTATAATATATATATATAAAACAAAAAACGAGAATGGGTCAGTTTGACCCTAAGTCAACACAAGGGTTAAAAACTAACAGAATGAGTTACAAAATGCCTTATTGTACATGCATGAAGATTTTTATCTAATGCAGTGCCCACTCAAAATGTGCCTGTTTGGAACAGGCTACTGTTGGTTCGGGAGACTAATTTAGAGCCATCTTTAATCAGAATAACTCATTGTTTATTTAAACCTGAGGATATCTTTATGCTTGCATGCAATTGCAATTTATGAATGAATTTCTTTAGTTATCTTATCAATGAATCAAGTGGAGAGGACAGGTGTAGTCACACATGTGCGCGCGCTGTGTGAGAATCTGCCAGGTGCAAGGTAGCAGTGAGAACGTGGTATGAAGTTTCATTGATTTTAGCATTTTCACAATAAGCAAGTGGAATGAATTTGATAATGAAGCATTGACATAGTGCTCTGACGAGTTCAGACTGAAAACTCACCTGTTCAGACTGAAAACTCACCTGTTCAGACTGAAAACTCACCTGTTCAAACTGAAAACTCACCTGTTCAGACTGAAGACTCACCTGTTCAAACTGAAAACTCACCTGTTCAGACTGAAGCTCACCTGTTCAGACTGAAGCTCACCTGTTCAGACTGAAGCTCACCTGTTCAGACTGAAGCTCACCTGTTCAAACTGAAAACTCACCTGTTCAAACTGAAAACTCACCTGTTCAGACTGAAGCTCACCTGTTCAGACTGAAGCTCACCTGTTCAAACTGAAAACTCACCTGTTCAGACTGAAGCTCACCTGTTCAGACTGAAAACTCACCTGTTCAGACTGAAAACTCACCTGTTCAGACTGAAGCTCACCTGTTCAGACTGAAGCTCACCTGTTCAAACTGAAAACTCACCTGTTCAGACTGAAGCTCACCTGTTCAGACTGAAGCTCACCTGTTCAAACTGAAAACTCACCTGTTCAAACTGAAAACTCTCCTGTTCTGACTGAAGACTCACCTGTTCAGACTGAAAACTCACCTGTTCAGACTGAAGCTCACCTGTTCAGACTGAAGCTCACCTGTTCAAACTGAAAACTCACCTGTTCAGACTGAAGCTCACCTGTTCAGACTGAAGCTCACCTGTTCAAACTGAAAACTCACCTGTTCAGACTGAAACTCACCTGTTCAGACTGAAGCTCACCTGTTCAAACTGAAAACTCACCTGTTCAGACTGAAAACTCACCTGTTCAGACTGAAAACTCACCTGTTCAGACTGAAAACTCACCTGTTCAAACTGAAAACTCCCCTGTTCAGACTGAAGCTCACCTGTTCAAACTGAAAACTCCCCTGTTCAAACTAAAAACTCACCTGTTCAGACTGAAAAACTCACCTGTTCAAACTGAGCGTTATAGTAAGTCAATTTAGATAGTTATAACATTGGAGTGATTGATTGTAGAGTGGGTGGAGGTGGTGAAATATGCACTAGTTTAATATTATAACTTAATAGTATAGCTAACGTTATTATTATGCCTTAATAAAGTTTCACAATAATAAGGAATACATCTATTTTTGTTATATATTGCTATTGATATGGATTAAGAGTGCATGTCTGAGACTTATAAAAGTAAACAGAAACAAACCTTATGGGTTGAGCATTTTTAGGCTTTGTGATTATTGTATTACTGTTAACTATTATACCTGTCTATATTATGTTGCAGAACAGCTGATTTTGGATTCATGGCAAAGGGAGATGGAAGATTGAAAATGCAAGGTAAGTTTGAATGGGCTAGCATTAAAAAAAAAAGGAATCATACTAGGCTAAATGTTAAAGCATACTAATATATGACGCATGGCGCTTGGCCGTGGCTTGGTAGCATTGCATTTCCCCCGACTCATTTCCTGGTTCTCCTTCTCCATAAACAACATGAAATCAAGGAGAGGGTTAACTTCTCCTGCTCCAGATTTCCCACCGTGGTCAGAAAGAACAGGGGAGACACTTTGTTTCTTCTCTCTAGAGACCTCGCTCTACCACACACAGCTACCGGCCCTGCTATTCTCTTAGAGAGATCAACGCACACACCAACGCACGCAAGTACAAACCTCAGGCCACTTACGTAGGCTACGGTGAAAGCTCTGTGTGGAGCCTCTGCAGAACCATAAGTCTCGACGGTGAATAGCTTCAGAGCGAGGACTCTATTTCTCTATTTCTTGTAACCCTGTCTAATTTCTCTCTGTGTCTGTCCTCCCCAGTTATCATCACCTCATCTCCGTACCCAGTCAGCTGGCCTCACCATCCGGTCCATCACACTAATTTCACTTCTGACAACGTTTTAGGCGAGATATTAACTGTTTAGATTTCAAATATAGGCAGTCTTACGAAAATTGATGCCGAATTGACAATTTACTTCAAAGTTTTCGGAGTTGAGAAGCTCCATGAAGTGAGGCTACAGCCAGCAAGCGCCTGCCCCAGCCGCTAGCTCGTCGCTGGGCCA